>NC_045742.1:1807051-1808402 GCF_008692095.1 Etheostoma spectabile
CCCCAATGCACGTTAAAGACTGGATGTTATGTATATTCTATGTTCCAGGACTTGCTGTCCCATATGCTCCATGTGGACCCCCACCAGCGATACACCGCGGCGCAGGTTCTCAAGCATTCCTGGATCACCTGCAGAGACACGCTACCACACTATCAGCTCACACGCCATGATGCACCGCACCTCGTCAAGGTGGGTGGAGAAATCCTCCTACTCAACAAACACACAGGAGCACGTGCACAGCCTCCATCTGCCGTGTAGTAGTATTTAAAGGCAGGCTGTACCTTTCAGAGATGGGAGGTAATTAAGTACATTTACTCAGTACAAATTTGAGGTACTTGTACTTTACTCTTTTTATGCCACTTTCTACTTCTACTCCGCTCTATTTCAGAGAAACATGTCAGCATGACAGCTTAGTTACTTTAGAAATTAGAATTTTTTCACACATAACACATGTACTTTATAAAAAATAATTAATAAAATTTAACTACCCAACAATATAACCTATGTCCTACAAGCCTACAAGTCCAGCTGAAATGATTAGCCGATTAAACGCTTCATTGACACTGTTTGGATGGTTTCCAGTCTCTAAAATGGAAGGAGTACTTTTACTATTAATACATTTTCCTGATTATACCTACATACTTTTACTTAAGTAACATTTTCAATGCAGGACTTTTACTTGTACCAGAGTATTTTTACAGTGTGGTATTAGTAATTTTACTTTCTACTTCATTTCACAACCTTTCTACTTTTACTACTTCCACCACTAGTTGGGACTCATGTTCTCACATGTTGGTCCAATGGGTGAAGCCCCTTTACTCAGTCTTTCTAAACATGGAACCACACCATCTCTGCGAACCAGAAGAAGGTCTGAACTCTGATGTCATACCCTTGCAGTGCGTCTTGACATATAAAGCTTTGTGACTCAGACACTTCTAACCTCATCTAGTACTAACAGCAGATCCAACAGAGCAGCTGTGTGCATCCTTCGGCTTTATCTTGCCACCTTTCCAGGTCAGATGCTTCTTTTCAGATGGAACTCATCAGGTCCTATTTTTGACATTGTTGGCACTCAAGTGGTTTACGAGAGCACTGTTGCTAGGTTCAGATACCTTGGGGTCTTGGGGTCTTGTTTGCGAGTGAGGGGACCATAGAGCGGGAGATTGGTCAGAGAATCGGAGCAGCGGGGGCGGTATTACATTCAGTTTATCGCACCGTTGTGACAAAAAGAGAGCTGAGCCAGAAGGCAAAGCTCTCGATCTACCAGTCAGTTTTGGTTCCTACCCTCACCTACGGTCATGAAGGCTGGGTCATGACCCAAAGAACCAGATCCAGGGTACAAGCGGCCAAA
>NC_045742.1:1808412-1809892 GCF_008692095.1 Etheostoma spectabile
CTCAGGAGGGGGGCTGGCGTCTCCCTTAGAGATAGGGTGAGAAGCTCAGTCATCTGACAGGAACTCAGAGTAGAACTGCTGCTTCTTTGCGTCGAAAGGAGCCAGTTGATGTGGGAGTTAGGCCGGGAGGAGGCTTTGGGGAAGACCCAGGACTAGGTGGAGGGATGTCCAGCTGGGAGGAGGCCTCGGGGAAGGCCCAGGACTAGGTGGAGGGACGTCCAGCTGGGAGGAGGCCTCGGGGAAGAACCAGGACTAGGTGGAGGGACGTCCAGCAGACTAGGTGAAGAGATCATATCTCCAACCTGGAAAGGGAAGTTTGGGGTCCCCTGCTGGAGCTGCTGCCCCCGCAACCAGACACCGGATAAGAGGATGAAGATGGATTATGGATATTATGTTAGACATTAGCTCAAACTAAGTCTCTTCTTTGGACTTTTATCAACTGGCACCTTTTCAGTCCGACTGGATGTTTCAGCAGTTTGACTGGTTTCTGTCAGCTGTAGGACTGGACTGAAGATGTGATTACAGGAGCACGTGTCAACGTTACTGAACCTCTTGACCACGACTGCCTGCACCGGGGCCCTTAGTATTCCCTTATAATTTTGATTATGTCATGTTTTTTGACCTTTTTAACCTAAGCTCTACCCAGTGTTAGGTTTTATTGCTGCACATTTTCAGATGATGTGTGACGCATTTCTGATTCATTCTCTGGATAAGTGGGTGGTACAAGATAAACAAACAGCGCCATACAATGTAAAGTAAAGCTCCTTTCCCGCTGGACAAAAAAACCACTAACACCCACTACCGTCTGGCTTTTGTCTTTGGGAAAGGTTACAGTCTGCATTCATTCTCGGGACAAATGACTGCAGAAGTCCCAGTATTTGTGGACTCCAACCGACAGTGATGGAAACATGACACCTGGGTGGATTTTTGCCACTTTTCCGGCGTTATGCTTCGATGCACGTCATCTCAGTGACAAATTTTGTCTGTCTCTGCACGCAGCACTCAAACATCTATCCAAATTAGTCTACTAGAGTGACTAAATAAGTAACAGATATAAAGTAACCACTGTAACAATTTCATTGGACAACCATGCAGCTTTCTAGTTACTACTCTTTTTACTAAGTAACCCTGTTTTATGGCACATTTGTGACGTCAAATGTGGCACACCAGTATAAAAACAAACGAGCAGAAAGGCATACTCGTCTCCTGGCAGGGGGAATGGAGTCTTATCACCTATTTATAGTACCCTGGAGATCCAGAGTTCTCGCCAGAGCACAATTTGAATTTGCTCATCAAGTTCCTCTGGCATCAAGTAATGCTGCTCATTAACTATGCCCTTGTAGCCAAGCTGCGCCAATCACATCGGTGTATCTGATATAGGCGGTGCCAAAGAACAGCTGCACCAATCACATCGGTGTAGCGGATATAGGCGGGGCCAGAGGCGAGCTGCACCAATCACATTGGTGTATCTGATATAGGC
>NC_045742.1:1809909-1820135 GCF_008692095.1 Etheostoma spectabile
CCAAAGAACAGCTGCACCAATCACATCGGTGTATCTGATATAGGCGGGGCCAGAGGAGAGCTGCACCAATCTGCTGGCTGTAGAAAGATTTGCCCCTTTTGGGGATAGTAAAGTTTACTTAACCTTAGCCAGCATAAAAAACTGTCAAGATGAATGCTTCTTTTGCTGAGTGGAAAAAGATAATTTATCAAGGTGAAACTTGAACTGATTGATCTCCTGTGCACACTCTTTAGGAAAGGATCGCAAACTTCCAACCCACAGACACCAGCAAAGTAGTAGTAGAAATGCTTCGAAGTTGGAGTCTTGGCTCTATTTAAAAGTTAAAGTGTTCATTGTGCTTGTTTCCCAGGGAGCCATGGCTGCCACCTATTCAGCGCTGAGCCAGAAGACGAGTCAGCCGGTGTTGGAGCCCGTGGCGGCGTCCAGTCTAGCCCAGAGACGCAGCATGAAGAAACTCACGTCAACAGACATGTAGACACAGCCACCGCTCGCCCTCCATTGTTGACCTCACTCTCAGTCAGACTCTCATATGCAAACACACACACACACACACAAACACACTCACAGACTGAAGTCCTGGCCAGTCAGACCTACTGTTTCCCTTATTCTTTTTTTTGGTTTTTTTTATCTTATTTTTTGACTCACCCAGCATATGCACTCTCACCCTGGACGAGGTTGCATTGTGAAGACGTCACTGCAGAAGAAGAAGAAGAAGAAGAGAAAGAAGGGGAACTCACTATCAATACTGCTGGGGAGACACACTTGTTTATTTTCCACAGCTTTCATATGCACTTGCCCTCCTCGCCTTTCATTCTCTCTTCCCGTGTGTGGGGAAGAAAAACACACCAGCTGATGTTTTCCTTCACTGTGATGTGCTGATTCAAAGCTGCTTCGGTAAACTGGCCCCCCCTCCTCCCCCACACACACACACACACAACCCACACACACAACAACACACACACACACACACACACACACACACACCACACACACACACAACCACACACACACACACACACACACACTACACAGCACACACACAACTCACACACTCTTCATCTGCGCTCTGCCCTCCTCCTCAGTTCTCTCTCCTTCCCTTGGCTTTTGCTGTCTTAACTTCTATGTGCGAGAGTGTTGGCAGGATGATAATGACTGAGGGAAATTGTAAGACTGTTTCCTCTCTTAAAATAAAAATATGATTCTGCTTGTGGTGGATTAAAAAAAAGTCCATCTGGGAAAAAAATCATCTGCGAACACTTTTGTTACATAAATGCGTGTGGGGACAGAACCTGTATTTCTTTTCCTCTTAAGATGCACCGTCTGCGTGATGCTAACCATGTATCAAAAGAGGAAAAATAAGCTGCAGATGGACAAAAGATAGGTTCGAAGGTGGAATAATGTGTTAACGGCGACAGAAATTCTAGTTTGCAAGAAATATATATAAATATATATAATTAAGATGATGATGAAGAGCATGTGGGAAAGCTGTAGGGATTTCTCTGGGGGGGACGGGACGCACCCCGTCGAACCAGAGAGGCTGAATTAAAGAGAAAAAAAAAAAAGATTTCCATGGATATCTCTTCAAAAAGACATTGTGGAAATTGTATGATATTGTATTTATTTCATTTGATTTTTAAGATTCTATTTTTCTTTCGAGTTCTGTATATATTGACATTAAAGATCATTATTGACATGCATCAAGCGGCGTCCGAGCTGGTTTGTTCTATTACAAACGTCAGTCCACTCATGAAAAAGTCCTAATGCAAGGCAACAGCGGTCTAACTCCAGGAAGGATTTAAATCAATCTGTATTACACTTGGATAACTTTTTCTCAACAGCTGCCATTGACTTCCACTCATACTTGGAGAGGCGGATTGTGTTTTCGTCTTATTTAACTTCATGATAAAACCCTTGAAGTGTTTATTTGTTACATGTTAAAACTTAGTGTGACACAAGAAGAGTAAATAGACTCAATGTGAATAACTCCTCAATGTCCATGGCCAAGACTTTTGTCTAAGACCAGCAGGAGATCACACATTCCCCCGGTGCCTAAGGCTCTTCATTGGCTACCAATAGGTTTTAGAGTGCATTTAAAAAATTGTCTTGCATGGTCAAGCTCCCGCTTACATCCAGGTTTTATTACATGCCCACACTTCTGGTCGCTTTCTGAGATCTTCAGACCAAGACCTTCTAACTGTCCCCAGAACCCGTTTTAAAACCAGAGGTGATCGAGCTTTTTCTGTGGTGGCTCTGAGGCTCTGGAACTCGATCCCTTCAGCCTTGGGAGCTTTGGAATCTGTGGAAACTTTTAAACAACACCTGAAGACACGTTTTTTTAGACAAGCTTTTAACTAGCAATATGGCTTATTTTATGTATTTCACATAAAATAAGTATTAAGTATTTAATGTGTTGCTGGTGTATTTGTTTTACGGTAAACCACTCTGACCCTTCTTGTCTGTGAAAGGTGCGTTATAAATAAAGTTTACTTACTTATTATATATTTGCTAACATTAGCCCTCCTAAGCTACAAGAAACAAGGAAGGCTGTGACAAAAACACCGGATTGGATTGAATGGAATAAGGGTGTTTTTTTTCTTATGAATTCAACTTTTCATTTGTAAGACTTGTTGGACCTTTTGAGGAAGGTCCACAACATTGAAATGCATATTTGGACATGCATGACATCTGTACAAGGGACTCAGTTGCTTTCACATGTCTCTCTCTAGCAACAACTTCTTCTTTCTTAACTAGAGTCAATATCTGCTCAGCACAACATACTCTGATTCAGAACTCAATGTAATAGCGCCTCCTTCTGGAACATCCCTTATAAGCAGCTAACTTCAGAAACAGGATAAGGAACTAATATTCTTAATAGGTAAGTAAATGATATAGCTTACAGATATAGCTATAATGCAGGTGAATGTCAGAACTGTAAAGCCCCGTCCTGTTACGCTGCTCCACAGACTTCACTGTGAACACTTTCAAATGGAACTTTTGACATGTCCCTAAAAGATTTTGTAGCAAAAAAGGAATTTTTTTAGTGTCGTAAGCGTCACTTTTTATAAGCTTATTTTTTGTGGCTTTTCCCTTTATTACGTAGAGACAGTGGCTAGGCATGGAAGGGGGAGAGAGATGGGGATGACACACAACAAAAGGGGCCGCAGGTCAGATTCTAACCCGGGCCGCAGCAGGCCTCAGCCTACATCGGGCAAACACTTTTACTGGGTGAGCTGGAGGCCACCCCCCCCCAAGTTTCAAATTTTCATGTGGTGGCGACAGAAATCGTAGACAGATGTCTTAAAGCCCCTGAACACCCATCCAGGTGTTTTTCAGTTAATATGGCTGATTGGGCCTCCTCCTAGGACTGTGTGGGTGTGATTAGGCTGATTGAGTGACATCTTCCTGAGTCCCCTGTTAGGGCGGGACAAATGACAGCTGTTTAATTCTTATTGGTTAATGGATTTGTGACCTAATGACTTCCCATCAAAGCTCTGGCCCACCTTTAACCTGAGAAATGTCTACCAAGGTGGATGCTGGGTGTGTGCCCTTGACCAATTCTCTGGGCAGGCAAAGCAGAGAAAGGGGAGTTAAGCTTACCCCTTATGACCTCATAAGGGGCAACCATCTGAGCTTGAATTTTCTCAAAGGCAGAGCAGGATACCCAGGGCTCGGTTTACACTTTTCACCATTTCTAGCCACTGGGGGACCAAAGGCCGGCCGGGGGAACTCATATTAATGTTAAAAAAAACTCATAAAGTGAAATGTTCATGCCATGGGACCTTTAATTGATTTTTTTGTCCATGGAAGTGGTAAGAAAGATGGAAGATATAAATGCTTTATTGATGTATTATTCCTGTACAATTACATTATTCCTTTACAAAAGGTCTGTTGGGATGCTGACACATCCCCATAAGAACAGTTTCTTACACATCCAACAGACACGGAGCAACATTTGTATTCATTTGGAGTCGTGTTTCTGGCCCTCTGGCAATTGTTAATCCGATCTTCACTCTCCTTTTAGCTCTACTTTGGTCTCCATCAACCTCTGAGGGAAATAATGAGATAAGATAAGTTATACCTTACTGTCCTCAAAGGGAAATTTGTTTTGGACTTTTGTCCGTCCCGCAGCTTAAAGACAACACAAAATACAGAGTGTGTGTGTGGGCAGGGGCGTCGGACTGGGGGGGAAGGGGACCGAGTACCCAGGGCCGTCAAGGGAGGAGGGCCAAAAAAGATGCTAGAATGAATAGCTGTGGATGCTCGGAGGGGCCCCATAGAAAATGCCTTTCTACAGGGCCCAGAATGCTGTGTTACACCCCTGTGTGTGTGTGTGTGTGTGTGTGTGTGTGTGTGTGTGTGTGTGTGTGTGGTGTCCCGCGCTAAATCTATCCCCACAGCTAGTCGCTAACTTTGTCAGTCATTTGGTTCTTATGCGCATGAGCTGAAGGAAAGTGCAGTTTGGAGATAATTCTCCAAGATTGAGCACTTTCACATTACATGTAGTCATTTTAACAACACAAAATAACATTGATTATTGCAGCTTTTAACCCAAAGTGTTTCCATGGTTAGATCAGAGGGGTAGTCAGCCTTTAAAATGATGGCCACCTCCCAGCTTTATTCCCCTTTGTGTCCTCTCCTAATGAAACCCAAATGAGATGCAAAGCGTATTGGCCACCACTAGGTGGCAACACTGTGCAGTGCACGAGAACTTCCACGGCTGTTGAACACACAGCAGCGTCCCTCAGTGGGTCTGTGTCCTACCCTTATGTAAATGATCAGTCTCGCCTGCTTCCATTTTGTCTGTCCAACCCCCTACTCCCCTGAGAATAGGAGCTCGTCTAATCTGTGTGTGTGTGTGTGTGTGTGTGTGTGTGTGTGTGTGTGTGTGTGCGAGTGTGCGCCTGCCTGCCTGGGCTGTCATGATCAGACAGCAGAGGATGGAGGTAGGCAGGAGAGCAGATGGATTGACCCCCCCCCCATACCACAGCCCTTGCCTATGACCGCTGTTGTCTTTTTCTGCAATGTCTGAGCTGACTCCATGTCCTCTCTCTCTCTCCCTCTCTCTCCCCCCCCCCTTATTAGAATGCATTTAGTAGTCAGCCTGGGAGCTGGGAGGTAAACAGTGGGGCTAATTGTTTTGACATACTGCTCTTTGTTTTGGCCTCCTGGTGCTAATCAACCACTCGGCTAATAAGTCTGCCTGGCAGAGGAAAACACAACTGGGCTCCGACTGGGAGGAAGGAAAACCGGGACAGAGGCCTGTAACCTAGCCTTCTACGCCATAATAAAGTGCTGCAGTCATATGTATATGCACTCCAGAGTTCCCACAGTGCTGCTGTGCCTGGGTAGCGCCCCGCTCAGGTGTGAATCTATTTATCCTCATTAACGAGCGTCTCCCCAAAGTCAGCCAATTAACACGCTGCTCCTAATGAAGCCATTAGCTGTCAGATGAGGTAGAGGCAGTGCTTGTCATCAGTCCACTGTGTGTTTATGTGTCCATGCATGTGTGCGTGTGGATCCACTCTCGCCGCTAATAAAAGCAAGAGAATTAATGGAGTCAGCGTGTGTGATAATGAGCTAATGTGGAACAAGCAGGACGAGCAGCGATCAGCACTCGGTCTCAAATGAAGATATCAGACACAGTGATTTACTCTCTGTGTCGTAAACAGGCCTTTCTCCTCTCATATACCACTCGTTAATGCATGTGTGTGTGTGTGTGTGTGTGTGTGTGTGTTTTTTCTGCGGCCTCCTAACTGCAGCCACGTGGTTGCACTCGGCCTCACACAGAGTTTGCAGGAGTGTCAGCCTCCAAACAACAAAGTGTGGATGTCACTCAGAGTTCCTGTGTTCCTTAATGGAGTCATCACACTGCACAAGCCTAATATGATTTTAATTGTCAAAGTAATTGCAAAGACATGAATGCCACAGCCTCAACAGAGAAGAACAATGAGATCACAGAGGCAGCTGTTCTACACAAACCATTTTTTTTTTTCTTCTTCTTTTAATATTTGTTTTTCCCCAGATAAGCGACTGGATGTAGGAATTGGAGATATCAGGTTTCTGTGAGCCTGCACTGATCTTGGGAGGTGCTGCTTTAAGAAATTTGTATTATTGTTACAAGCTACGTATATTCCAAAATGTTACGTATATTTTAAAAGAAAACATTTTTTTCCTGCTTTCATTTGTTTATAGAATTGAATCAATTTTTGATGTTATTTGGAGTTCTTTTACTTGTATTGAGTTTTTTTGTGCTGTAAAGTAGAATGTGTCCTGGTTTCCAACCTCGGGGTCGGGACAGGGTATAGGAAAAATAGAAAACTTAATTCCCCTTTTCTTTGCTATTTTTCTTGTAAATGACTGGACCATTTTAAATGTTTTAATGCTCATTCCAAACAAACAAGGAAAAAAGTGTATTTGATAAAACTTATCACACCACATGTACAGATACATGCATCTTCATCAGTCTACAGCTGATTATGAGTAGACAAGTAGGCATTAAGGAGATAAGACGTTACCAATAGTATGCTCGGTGTTTCATGATGACTCTTATAGACTTCGATATTGGGATCCCCATGGCTGGATGTGTTGTATATCTCACACCACACCCCACCCCCACCCCCACCCTACAATCTGCCAGAACAGAGGATGTGAAATTGATTTTAGGTTATGCGATTGGTCATATCGCGGGTTATTTTGTCTTTCTTTTCTTCTTCACCCTCTCCCCTCCCCTCCTCCTCATCCCCTCTGCTTTCTTCTCTCCTCTGCTATCAGTCACAGTTACCTGCGACTGATTGGGTCCTCTAATGCGCCGGTGTTACCTGCAGAGGTGTTCTGCCCTCCAGTGATCGGTTATGAAGTTTGGTTCTATTCTCTTTGAAGTGGTGTCAGTGCCCTGCAGTAGCATGACTGCTTCAGTTACCGAGTGTGAGCACAAAATCCACTTTATATACAGGATGGATCTGTGTGTGGACGATCCCTGCAACAAGTGGGAAAAGCATGTCCAAACAGTGTGTTTATACAGTTCAAAACAGTCAGTTTTGTGCATAAAAGTGTAGTTTTTCCAAAGCAAAGTGAAGCCTCACTTAATTCTCTCAGGCTGAAACAGCAATTTCTCAACCAGTGATAGTCACTGTTTGAAGGTTTAGCTCTGAAATCAGGACATGCTTTTTCAGAGTTGGTAGTCTTCAACAGGACGCCCTGTAACACTACTCTAGTCTTTTAAATTATGGAGGTATTGGAACTTTTTTTTTTAAGTGACCTTTTCTAGACCGGATTTGGGTTGCCATAGGCAAGGCAAGGCAGCTTTATCCGTAGAGCACATTTCAGCAACAGGGCAATTCAATGTGCCTTACACAAAATCAGTTAAACAGAAAAAACCCCAAGTATCCTCAAAAGAAAAAGAAAAAAAATTCATAAAATAGATAAAACACAATTGTAAACTTGAGACTATAGGAACATATTTGGTCATTTTTGGGGAATTCTCACAGAATACTTGTCATGTCAAGTGATGAAATACTACTGTTACTTAAAGTACCACCCATCTCACTGATAGTTGAGCTATAATTCCAATGTAAAATCCAAACTTATTAAAGTGTGTTTTCGTGGCTGGGTTGGTTCGGTGGGAAGAGCAGGTGCACACGCACTGAGAGGTCCAGTCCTCGACGCCGAGGTCCAGGGTTCAACTCCGACCGTGGACCATTTCCTGCATGTCTTTCTCACCTATCTGTCCTGTTAAATAAAGGTGGAAAAGCACAAAAAAGCAAGCCTATCTACTTTACTAATGAAAGAATAATACATTTCCCATATTAATTGTTAATATATTACATTTTTTTAGTTAGTTTAGTTTTTTCTTGTAATTTAAGGCATTTGTAAATGTGTCATTGTGTGTTTTGTTTTTCCCTTTAAAGACTTGCTTACAACATGTGTAAAGTAGAACATGCCTTAAGACCTCTGGGTCGCGACAGGATATGGCAACTCCAAGTGTCAACAAAACAGTGGGGGGGGGGGGGGGGGGGGGGGGGGGGGGGGACTCATCACAACTGGTGGACATGCAGTATGCAGCTGGATAGAATAGAATAGAAAGCCTTCATTGTCATTATACACAAGTACACAGTACCTGTGCAATGAGATTGAAGCAAAACCCTTTACAGTGTTGACACAAAAATATGAGAATATCAGATAACAACATCAAACTATCAAAAACGTCACAAATGTAAAGTCAAAAATATAAAGTGTAGGCAGTGCAGAGAAAAAAGAGAGGGGGAGAGAGTCCGGAGAGCCACTTTATACATATGTAAAATAGCTTTGAATACACATTGTGTGAAAGTAGATAAGTGTTAACAAATTAATAAATATTGCACAGTAATGAAATGGATATGCACTGGAAACAGTTTTTAATCATTTCATGGAATTCTGAGACCAGGCTGGAAGATGACGTAGCATTGAGAGCATTGAGTAAGAGAGCCCGAATTGGGAGATGGGTTGGGGGGGGTGTGGATGGGTCAAACAACACAGGACTTTCACCCCGGAGACCAGAGATCGTGTCACGATTCCTAAACACAACCGTCCCGCCCACCCACGACCCTTTCCTTAACTTAAGGGCTGGAGTTCATTTTACGGAATTCTGCCTTGGGCCCATCACGAAATTGTTGGTGATTCCGTGAAACTGCCACAGATTTTGAGTTGAGGGGTCGTGTTTTCACGGAATTCGGTGAGATCAGGTAGCATCTTCTCATTGACTTTCCTTTGGCGTTGTTTTCCGTGGTGGCCACGTGGAATTTTCTCCCAGAATTCCGTGGTGGCCATCACCACGGAATTCTGGGAGACCGCGTTGGATGGTCCCACGTAGACATTGCTTTGTTCTAAGGGGCCACAAGCCAGAAAGGTTGGGCTCCACTGCTTTACTTTTTACATAATGGTGTTTACAGGACAAGGTGGTCAAAGAAATACTATTATTATAGAACTAATTATTTCATTAACAAGAACAGAACTTTCTCATCAGGCAGCATGTCTGGAATGAACTCCAGAACACCTTAAATCTAGAATCGCTTCCACTTTAAAATAAATACTTTTAAAAACCTTTTAAAGTGAACTCTGAGTGAACAGTGTCATTGCCCTTTAAGTCGGACAGTATGTCTGTAGTAGTGTTGTGTTCAGGTCACTGCATGCTGAAAGTAAAATAATGCTATTTATTATTTCTTCTAACTCAAACTCATTGGCCTTGGCTCATTTTCTGTGAAGAACATCAAAAAATTACCCCCCCCCCCCCCCCACGCACACACACACACATGACTACTACATATAAGGTGTATTTAACCCTCCTGGTGTCTTTGGGTCAAATTTGGCCCCTTTCCAAAAGTTTCTATATCAGCAATTTAGGTTTCTTTCAAACTAATTTTCCAAAAAAGTAACGCGGATCGTTCCCAACAACGCTCCTCACACGTTAAATATATAATCAGTTCACTACTTTCACTGAATTTGTGTTTTTTGTCAATTTTATAGCATTTGGAGAAAAAACAATTGGTAAAAGAATGTTGAAAAAAGTGTAAAAAAAAAAGAGAAAATGTCAATAAAAGTGACTAAAATGTGAACAAATGTAAAATAAAGTGACAAAAATGTCAAAAAAAAGCTTTGAAAATTTGGGGAAAAACCCAAAAATTTCTAAAGGCTCAGAAAATGTCGACAAATGTTGAAAAAGTGACTAAATCAGTGGAGGAAAGCCACAAAAGGGTCAAAAAAGACAACCATAACCTTGATAAAAGGTTTTTTCATTTAAATTTTGACTTTGGGAGGCCAACCCGAGGGTTAAATGTATAGCTGCTGTGATACTACGTTGCATTTTCTGAACTTATTTTCCTCACACAAAGTTACAACATTGTTATATTTCAAGCGCTTTTACCTGATCTGATTAAGTTCTAAGAAATAAGCACAATAAACAATGATCAAAAATCTTGTTTCCATTTTTTTTTACATTTTAATAATCTAATTTCCTTGTTTTCACACAAAAAACAAAAGTGATAATGAATGTGATCTCACAGGGGGAAATGGCAAATATGAACCATAAGTGGTGTATATATCATTGGTTATTGAGCTAAATTAAACATATGTTAAGTATTTTTACATAAATTGTTATGACTGTATTGATTTAAAAGCCTAACAAGACCCGGGAACATTGGCTGTGTAACAACAACATGGACACCACATGGGGGGGGGGGGGGGGGGGGGGG
>NC_045742.1:1820146-1820790 GCF_008692095.1 Etheostoma spectabile
GGGTAATCCTCATGTTGTCTTTGGGTCACATTGACCCGTTTTCAGTTCGTTTGGTTTTTCTTCGAAATAAGCGCTGAAAATGTCAACATTAAAAATATCAAAAACTTTTGAAAAAGTGATAGTAATAGTCTTTTTTTTTTCATGGTTGACAAGAAGACAACACAAGGGTTAAGTTAAGTGTAATGTCCTGTTTGGGTTCTGGTATGTAGAGTATGTGTACAGAATCTTTGTCCTGTCTTTTATGGATCAGGACTCCCTGGGAGATGCAAGTCAATGGGACTTTTCCCTGGTTAAATCAAGCTTAACTAAAACAAATAAAAATCTGTAGAACATACATAAGTTAGGAGAGAACAGAGCAACCAGCATGAAGACCAGAACCAGGCCCGACGAACCTGAAGAGGTGGGAAAATACATGAATGACCTTTGAATTGGTGGAAGTGAGACTTTATGGAAAATAAAGGACTGATGTCAAGTTTTGAGTCCAAAAGTCAGACCATGTGTCTGACCAGCAGATATTGATTATTCCCATGTAGGACTCCTCTGATGTGGGTTTCCGTCTGCGTTCTCTGCAGGCGGCCCTCTGCTTTCCCCCTTTCCAATGAAAGATGACCGTGCTGTTGAATGTCCTTTCTTCCCCCCCCCCC
>NC_045742.1:1820800-1827940 GCF_008692095.1 Etheostoma spectabile
ACGTACTGGTCTTACTGCACCACATCGGGGCCTCACAAACTTCTGCCTGCTTTCTCAGTAAATGTGTGCCACCCTGCTTTAAAGTTCCACCTCTTGCGTTTTATTCACTTTACTGACCTTTTAGACGATGTTTAGAAAGCTTGGGGAAAAGAACACTATAACTGACAGCGTTGGCAAACAATTTGTTTTAGAAGAATGCGTTCAAGAACACAAGGTTTGAGATGAGATGCAATTACAGTTTAAAGGTGGGAGACAGCCGGGCCCATTACCCCCCTGACAGCAGCCGTCCTCCTCCAAGCTGCTGCTGTGGTCCACAGGTCCCCACGCTGCTTCTGTTTGTTGCTGTCCTGTGTGATGATCAATCCCCCCCCCCAATCTCACTCAGAGGCTCAGTGATTTGCCACAGTCGGCCAACCTCCAGCTCTTCTGGAGAAATAATTACCTGAAGTTTTTCCTTCTTTTTTTTTCTCTTCATCATTCAACGCCTCTGCTTAAATGTATCTTCCACCTGGTATGTTTGTCTCACTGTCCTTCACACATTTCAGAGTCAATTTTTTTTTTTTTTACTCTTTAGAGACAGCTTTGGAAGGCGCTGGTAAGGTTTTAAGCACTGGTGTGTGTGTGGTGTGTGTGGGAGGGGGGGGGGAGGATCCAGGACCATGCACTGCACAGTGCTGCTCTGAACCAGCGCGTTGCTTTGCCTGTTGTGCTCCCCCCCACGCCTCTAGAAAATCAGGGATTATTTTGAAATAAAATAGATGGATGGAATCAATCAGCCATGGTTTTACTTTTCTCTTCTTCTACATAACCGCCCCCTTTCACCTCCACCCTCACACCCTCCTCCCTCCCTCCTTCTCTCGCTCTCCCTCGCTCTCTCTGTTGCTCTCTCTCTCTCTCTCCCCACCACCCCTCCCTCCTCCCTCTCAGGGCGGCCGAGAGGAGATGCATAAATCTAGATGCATTAGTATTCCAGTCAGGCTCTCCATTTCAAGGCAAGGCCCAGCAACCTTCCGCCTCTCCTCTCCTCTTCTCCTCTCTTTCCCCTCCTTCTCTCTCCCTCTCCAGCTCTGTTTTTGAATCATTTAAGCAGCGCTGCATCCACAGGCCTACTTATTTCCAAACGATCCGTAAATTATTTTTAGGCATTATGATGTTTTTTTGGGGGGGGGGGATATAGCTCTATTTTGCCCTTGCATGGCCAATTATACGCAGCTCTAGTTTTGAATGAGATTCATCGCTTCTGATGTGTGGGTGTGTGTGGTGTGTGTGTGGGGTGTGGTGTGTGTTGTGGTGTGGTGTGTGCGTGTGGGTGTGTGTGTGTGTGTGTGTGTGTGTGTGTGTGTGTGTGTGTGTGTGTCTGTCATTGTGTTTTGCTGTCAGGCCCGGCGGCCCAGGCGATAAATCACCCATGTCTGATTGAGGAGGGCAGAGGGCCCGGACAATAACATTTCAGTGGAAGTGGTGGAGAAAGCGACTCAGTTCTCTGTGACCCGTAGACCCTGCAGACCTGCAGACCCTGTAGACCTACAGGCCCTGTAGACCCTGTGGACCTGCAGACCCTGTAGACCTGCAGACCTGCAGACCTGTAGACCTCGTAGACTCTGTAGACCTGCAGCCAAGGTCCTGGATATGTTAGTCAACGTGGAGGACGTTGCCCTTTGACATGACACTGAAGCTGAGTGAAAGTTATGCTGCTTAAACATAATTGTATCAATACATAAATGGAGCATGATATCCTCTTCAATATAATTAGAATTAACCAGAACTTAAAAATTGAATCCATCAATACATTGTGTACACACTTAAAAGGAATGTTAAATAAAAAACAAAAATTATACATAATATAGTATAATTATGGCTTTCACTATTTTGAATAATAATAATAATAATCATAATATTAATAATAATTTGGATTGTTTTGTATAGTTTAAGCCCACTATTCAATATTCATTCCTCAGAAGTTGAATTCTGTTTTGGACAGTGAACAGTTGTAGCAAGAAATTGTTTATTACAACATACATAGTTTATTTCCAAACATAATACAAGCTTTATACTGAAAATAAATAATTACTTGAGCTGTCATCGAAATTTGGAATAAAACCGCCGAAACAGTTCAATCTTAGTGAAAATATTGTGTGTGTGTGTGTGTGTGTGTGTGTGCGTGTGTGTGTGTTTACATTGCTAATGAAGTGCATGAATAACTAAGAGCATTTGTTTAAATTACTGACTTCAAAAGGGTAATATATAAAACTGTACAATATTCGAAAAAATACTTAAGAAATAAACCAATAACAGGAGTATTTAAGATTATAAAATTTTGATAGTGAACGTACAATAAACTTATAGGCAGGTGTGTAGCGTCATCAACCCCTCTCTATTCTCGGCTCTGGTTCAGAGTCCACACAGTTTCTATGGTCGAAGATGATTATTGAAATAAAAAAAAAATGAATTCATAAATTGCTGGAGCTGTGTGTGGCTTCATAAGCTACAGGCAAAAAAACCAAAAACAAGCTCCAATTATGTTGGTAGCAATACCTCTACAACTGGAATGAGGGCCTGTATTTGCATATGCATAAAAACAAAATTACAGATCTGCTACGAGTATATTACAAAAATAATGAGTGTAAATATGGTGAGAACTAAAGCATGGTATAAGCCCGAGGGAAGCATGAGCTGGACTGTAAAACGGCCTCTGGTGCTGCAACAATTCAATTAATAAAGTGTGATATAATTATTGTTTCACTCTGCTGATCAGACAACAGAGCCCCAAAGAAATGAAAACAAAACCTCAGTCCGCCAAACAGCATTATTACCGAGCTGATGAGAAATGGGGACACAAACCAAAGGCGCTGGCAGGTTATTAGGCACATTTTTGTATTTATATCCGTGATGTAGAAAATAATTTTGCCGGGCTCCAAAGGTAGGTAATCTGAAATGTGACGTCTGATATGCCGCCCTCGTGACAGTTCCAAAACGACGAAGGCTGAACAGGTATATCTCTCTTATTGTTGTTGTGGGGTTTCAGTGCTGGAGGAGTCTGTCTGAGTCCGGGACCGCCACGGCGGGCTTGGAGGTGCCACCGCGCGCCCCTGCGCTCGAGAGTCTGTGCGTGCCGGGGGATTCCTCCCGGTGCTTCGGTCAGAGATCATGGCACGAGGAGGCGTCTCCCGCGCTCCCGCTGTGAGAATAGGGTCCCTCGTGCGGCGGCGGCTCCCCCGGCGGCGTCATGCGCTTCTCCTTCTGCCTCCGGTTGCAGAACCACACGCGCACCACCTCCTTCTCCAGCTGCAGCGAGTCCGCCAGCGAGGTGATCTCCGGCGCGGAGGGTTTGGGACACTTGAGAAAGTGCGTCTCCAGGACCCCCTTAACGCTGACCTCGATGGACGTCCTCTTCTTCCTCTTCCTCCCCTGAGCTGCTATCTTGTCTATACTGCTCGCGCTGCCTGTGGTCGAGTCTGCCTCCTCCAGCCACTTGTTCAGCAGCGGCTTTAGTTTGCACATGTTTTTAAAGCTCAGCTGCAGAGCCTCGAACCTGCAGATGGTGGTCTGGGAAAAGACGTTCCCGTAGAGCGTGCCCAGAGCCAAACCCACGTCCGCCTGCGTAAAGCCCAGCTTGATCCTCCGCTGTTTGAACTGCTTGGCAAAGTGCTCCAGCTCGTCCGAAGTCGGCGTCTCCTCGTCGGAGTGGTCGTGGCAGTGGTGGCCCCCGAGGTCGCTGTGCTCGGGGCTGAGCGTGTCCCTGAGGCCCGGGTGCATGCCTTGGCCCTGCGGGTTGGGTGGAGGTGTGAGGCCACCGTGGTCCAGCATGCCGTTGACAGTGAAGCCCGTTTGCGAGTAGATGTTAATCTGCTGCCCGCTGGTGATGGAGGAGTTGTGGGACACTGGAGTTCCCCAGGCTCCGGGGTGGTTGCCATGGTTGTTGTGATGGGGGGAGTGATGCGCTACGTGCGAGGAGCGATGATGGATGATGCCAAGCTGCAGGTCCTCTCGGCCGGGTTTTACGTCCTGCTGCTCCATGGAGGCCGACCAGGGGCTGCCCTCCGACAGACTGCTCGCCCACTGGTGCCCGAGAGGGTGTCCGTTGCTCTGGACGCTCTGCAGGTAGTCACTTTGGAGGAGTTTCTGGTGGCCTCTGTAGGGGCTAGCAGGCTGCATGGCCTGGCTGTCCGGGTGAATCATGGGACTGGAGCTGAGCAGGGTGTAGGGGCTGGAGGCAGCTGTGGCCATGCTGGCTGCTGAACCCCGCTAGTGCTACTGAAGGAAGGGAGCAGCTCAGCCTCTGACATCTCCCTCTCTCTGGAGTCTCGGCAGCAGCCTGCCGTTGACTGACAGCCTCCACCGCCACTCACAGACCGACGGAGACGCAGTGACGACGCGTCTCGACCAATGGCGGCGCAGGCAGCCGAAAACCCCGCCCTCTGGAAGCAGAGCTGCAGATAGGAAAGGGTTACAGGCAGTCGAACCGGAAGTGAGACGGAATGCTGGTCCAGTGGGTCTTGCTGTGCAACGATGTGCGCGTGTAGCGCAGTTCCTGTTTATTAATTAAAGTTTCCAACTGATTTACGCACGAGTTTATTGCTTCTCCTGTCACCCTTGAGCGCGTGCGAAGGAGGAGATTAAGGCGCAATGACATTTGTTAGACGTGCCAGCACTTAATGTAGAAGAATACAATCAAACCAGGAGCGGTTCTTATGGCTAATTATTAACTTTTAGAGAATACTTCTCCAGGTGTTTATAGAATCACCCTCAGTGTTTTACGCGGAAGGGTTTTACGCACAGGGCATTTATTATCCAAAACCATTTGGTCAGACAAAACAAATGCATGGCCTGGGCCTATAATGGCAATTTAGTAGACATGTTTAAAATAAAATGTCCATAAGCTATTAAAAAAAAAGAAAAACATACATTTCTTTGACAGGCCAAACTCACATTTCACACTTTTTGCCCCACATGGAATCATGCACTCATCGGACATGTTTACTGCCTAAAACTTCAACATTTCTATATTTTCTTAAAGACATAAACGTGTCCTCACGCACTACACGCTGCCAGTCTTTAAGAATATCATCAGTTCATCTCAGAGTTGTAAAATATCTATCTGCATAAATGTGAACTAACTTAGCTGCGTAATTATATTTGCCATTAGAGGACGACTGCGTCCCAGTCTCCTTACTGGTTTGAAATTCCATTAAATATATTGCTCGAGCTCCCAGGTTAAGCTTGATTTAAATTTGCATACATTTTCATACATTTAGGAGAAATAAAAGAAGGCTGCAGCCACCAGAAAGTCATTAAAGAGCGCTGAGCCGAGGAGCTGCTTGTGGAGACAGAGACAGCGAGGAGGCTGGAGCAGGTGAGCTGACTGCGGGCTGGAGGGTGGACGGGGCGGCTGGGGGGTGGACGGGGCCGCTGGAGGGTGGACGGGGCCCGCTGGGGGGTGGACGGGCCGCTGGGTGGTGGACGGGGCCTCGGTAACCAGAGGAATGCCGTGAACGGCGGAGGGACGGTGTGATGACAGGACAGTCTCTATAGCCCGTGTTGTAGGCGGGGGGGGGGGTAATTCAACACATGTATTTGTTTGTTATGTCATGTTCTTCAAGCAGTTTACTCTGTGAAACTTCCCTGAAAAGTGACTGAATATTTAATGTGAATGGCACGGTTGATCCAATGCTATGGTTTGCTGAACCGGATTGCTTCGTTTGAATTCTGGGATAAAATTATGCAAAATGATATGCAAACACTTTATTTTTTTAGCAGTGGCAGTAGGGTTATTCCATTACAATTCCTGTATTTTCATACGTGTATTAAATGTCAAAGCGAATTGATTTTGGAGAATGAATTCTCGAGAAAAATGGCCTATCCTACAAATTTGAGTAAATCTGAGCCTGTCGCTGTTAGCACAATTTGAGGTTTAAAATTTGTTAACGGATTTCAAAAGAACCAAATGAAAATTACATCTTAAATAAGTGTATTTTTTTTTTTTGTTACAAAAAAATAAAGTGTGCGTTTTTTGGGAGCATAAAGCAGACAGGAGAGGGACTTGGAGAGGGGGGTTGTATTGCTCTCGATGGTCTAAGTTTCTAAGTGTAACAGATGCTTCTCTAGAAACGCTCCTTGTGCTGATTCCTTTTATTCACATCAACATTTTTCTGCCGTCGAGCGCGTTTCCATAGCGAGGCGAATAAAAGGCAAATCCCCGCTCCGCGCCTCCAATAAAGAGCCCATTGACAGATAAACCGAGCCGGCCCCGCTACACTTACACCACGCAGCCCTGCAGGCTCCCACCACACACACACCACACACCAATCATCGTTCCTTTAATTTTATCTCCATCCAGTGCTAGTTTATGTTTGTCCTGTTTGTATAGCAGCTTTGAGGAACTCTTGCTGATTATTTTCCGACTCTGATTATTTTCTCTAGCCAGTGGAGTAAAGTAAAAGATTTGTCAACTATTAACATCGAGTAGGGGGGGGTTCCTTTATACCGCTGCGTCATGACACAATCTGGGATGTCAAAAGTACCAAACAAGGAACAGTAAGTGGATGGGTTCAATTCACAGAGCGGACGTGTAGGCACGTGGGTGAGTGGGGGCGGACCGACCCTGGCAGGGGGGGGGGGGGGGGGGGGGGGGCGGGGGGGGGGGGAAAAAATCCACTTTTAGAGAAAACAAAACATCAGTGTTTGAGCCCCCCCCCCCCCAAAAAAAAAAAAAAAAAACAGTCATACCCTATCTATAGGCCTGTAATGCTACGATCCAAAGTAAATGATAAGCATGTTGTCGAGCAAGCATCCAGATGAGTTGTTATTCATATTAAATGAATAAGGAACAAAAAACGCTTTTATTTCTGTTTCATGACATAAAATAAAAAAAACAGGAATATTAGTTATTATTTAGGGAGCAGTCTATAGATTTTAGATGGGCTCAGTCATGCTGCCAGATCTTCACTGAGCCCCAAAAAAAAATGTTGTTTGTCATTTTCATAGGCCTTTATAATATGTTCTATCTCGCTATGATAGTTCATGAGTGAGACCGTTTTGCCGTTGCTTTTGTAGGCATGTTATTATTTTTTAAATGATAAAATGTAATGGAGATGGTCTTTTTTGCTGGAATATGAATTGTCACCTGCCCCCCCCCCCCCC
>NC_045742.1:1827965-1830839 GCF_008692095.1 Etheostoma spectabile
CCCCCCCCTCCCCTTCATTAGACTTTGGTTTCCTTAGCCTAAGAGCTCTCCTGTCCGGTGTGGTGCAGCAGGCTGCAGCCCATGGAGATAAATCAGCATCGGGCTGCTGGGGGGACAGCCCCGGGCCCCGGGGCGGGACCTGTCACTCGGTGCCATGACCTTTGAAAACTTTCCCCATGAAGCCCAAATCTCCGCCTGTGTGGCTGAACCCTGAACTGAAACATATCAATCTGGCCTCATTATTTATGTGGGAAATGTGCGCACTCATTTCAGACTTGTGATGTAAAAAAAAAAGAAAAAAAAGTTAAATGCAATCAGGACATAACTTTACCAAAAGCAAAGACTAATACTAATACTGATACTACTAATATATTTTATAGTGGAGGATGAGTAGACAATGAAGCATTGTTTGAGGCTTAACAAAATATATATGTTTGTTGAAGTATGTCCAGAGAGGATGAGAGACATGTTACATGACACTAGTATGTGGACACACCTGTCTTAAATATGTGTTCAACCTAAATGTCTAAATGGAGCTGTCCGTGTGTTTGTCCTTGTCCTATGTGTCTTATGTGTCTATTTTGTTATTTTCTATGAGTTGTGTCATGAAATGAGAGTGTATGGTTAGTTTCTGTCCTATCATTTTATTTGTATTGTTTATGAGGTTGTAATGTGGATTTATTATTTGCATTGCCACACTTTCAAGTGAGTTGAAAGGACCGCAGGAAGAATAGAATAATAATGTAGATTTTATTAATCCGGCAAAGGGAAATTACAATATGTTCACTCTTTTGTTATTACACACATACATTATCTATAATGGAGAGATGTTAGAGTGTGTGGTTGTTGTGTTGTGGGGGGGGGGTGCGTCAAGGTTGGTGACTGCTAAAGAGCACCCTGGCAGTGCCAAGGAGGGAACTGAGCACCTTCCAGCTTACCGGTCCAACAACCATGCTTTGGTCCGGAGACGAACCAGCGGACCCTCGGTTCCAACACCAACGCCCTACTGACAGAGCTACTCCCCTCCCCCCCAATTGTTTTTAACCATTTGAATGTGTACTTCTGATCCAAAGCCTGCGGTCACTGCCGTTAGTTTGGACTCAGTTGTCCTATATCGCCTGACATCGCCCGCGCGCACCCACACACACAACACACACACACCCACCACACACAACACCCACACACACACACACACACACACACACCACAGGCTCCCAGACAGTCAGATCGATACTCCCATTAACCCGTGACGTCGCTAATAAAGGACAGTGACACCGTTTAAACAAGACGGCCCTGCAAAAGCCCGACACTAATCTCTCAGCATGTCGGTGACAAGCCGCTGAAACAAAAAACCTCCTGTTTGACATGTTTCTGATAGAAAAATGTCCACCTGTCAGTCGTGTGTGTGTGTGTTTGTGTGTGTGTGTGTGTGTGTGTGTGTGTGTGAGGAAACACATTGGACACACCAATGAGTGAATGTGTATGAAGCTTAAGTTCATCCCCTGTGAGCACACACAACGTAGTTGGGGGGGGGAGCGGTCGCAGTGAGTGAGACAGCCTGGTTCAACAAAGTCTTTTCAAAATTGAAGGGTTCATGCTTTTCAACAAGTCCATAGTGAAGTCCCGGGGTATTTATGAAATCTTCATCTTCGTGGGGGAAAATACAACGAGCGTTTGAAATGTTTTCAATTTCATTTTAAAGCGATTTGGGTTGGAAATGCAAGTTTTCACGAAACTCTAAGACTTCTTTATGACATATCATTTAACATGTATTTAATACAGAGGCCTATATGATCACAGCACGCGAACAGTGGGATTGATTCGGGAGATTTCTTTCAAACCATATTTTTGTGATGTAACTTTTCAAACGCTACGCAATCTTAGTTTCTCTCCTTATTGTCCCCGCGGAGGAGAAGCAATCACTGTGGGCTACAGGAGAGATCCCATCCCGCACAAAGCTGGCCCTGATTCCGACCATCACATAGCTGTAATGTTTTTTTTTAATTTAAAGATAAAAAAGATCAAAAACACCTGAACTTGTTTTAAAAAGAATTTGAATTAAGAATCCATTAAAACGTACACGTTATGGCACCAACAGTGCTCCTGAAATGGCGTTAACGCGCACTCTGATTCAGTCTTTGTTTAAGGATTATATTAATGTCAACAATAAAATACAAAATACAGAGATAAATCTAACACACGTCATGTTTGCACAGCAGATATCATAGACCAATATGATACATGGGAATATGAATAAGCTGTAGGCTAAGGTAAACTTTAAAACTCGGATTTTCCTTTATGTCAGATAAAGTTTTTAATTTTAAAGTTCCCTCAAAATTCCAATAATTACATTTTCTGGAACGACTGGAAGACATGAAGTGCAATGTGAAGCTTCAATTAAATGTCTTAGGTGTGGATATTAGTATTCCAGCTATGATGCAAATTCCAGTGTCAAATTATTTTGGGGTTTCTATTTAATTAGAACATGAAGTCAGTCATAACAACACACAGGCCGGAGGTCAGAGAGAGTCTTCCAACTCCTGAAAATGGCTTATTTACACATGAAGACCAAACACTCACTGGCACAAAAGCAGTCATTGCAATATTATTTTTTATTATCTGCAAGAACTTGAAACACCTGAACAAAATTGAAATTGTTTGTCTCTCTTGCCTTCCCTCAAACAACGGGAATGTTTGTCAGAGTCATTATTCACCGCATGCGTGTGTGTGTGTGTGTGTGTGTGTGTGTGTGTGTGTGTGCATGTGTGTGTGTGTGCAGGTGGGGTTTGACGAAAGGGCTAGTATAGTTGTCTCTGGGTCAGCAAGGAGTGGAGCCAAGGTGTGGTAAAAATCTAATAACATTACCAGCTGCTA
>NC_045742.1:1831320-1842397 GCF_008692095.1 Etheostoma spectabile
AGCAAGCGAAGAGACGGGTGAAGGCCTATCTTGGGCACACGAGGAAGCAGAAAGGATTGGCAACAGACTGTTATGAAAATTCTGCGCTTAAAAAAACTCTTTTCTCTCAGAAAAATCCATGTGGAACGAATGAATTTCATGTGGAATATCTGCAAGTTTCTCTGACACAGTTAAATAACCAACCAACATACTTTCCCCTGTGGCCTACAAACATACCCCCCCTTCTCCCCCCCTTCTCCCCCCCACATAACACACACAGGTCCTCGACTAGGAGCAGGCGGAGCTGGCAGTTGCAATCTGCATTTCAAACACAGACTCTCTGGGATTCATTATAATTAGCCTTGCCGAGCCCTGGAGGCTGGTGATGCTGCCTGCACTTTCTCACACACAACCACACACACACACACACACACACACACACACACACACACACACACACACACGCTCACGCATGACCCCTTTGCCCCCTCTGCTCTACAGTTAGAGTCCTCAGCAGAATACTAAGCTGTACAGGAGCTGCTCTCCATCCAATCCCATCCCTCTCCCTGATATCCCAACCCAATGTATGGATGATGAATTACAAGAGTAGATGGTTTTTATTAAGCTGGGCGCAGTGCAACTGTGTTACCACATTCAGTTGAATTGTTTAGCACAGCACGGTGCTTAATGACACATGTGAGAAGATGAGAGAAGCCTGAAGAGCTGTTACTGGTCCTCACAGTATATCACTTCAATAAAGATTACAAATCTCTTTTATGCCTTCGTTTGCTTTATTCTTAGCTATTTGTGGGAGAATAAGATTGTTCTGTTTTGCTTGCCTCTAATTTCTGTGTGTTACTGTGTGTGTTACTGTGTGTGCTGCTCTGTGCATCAACCTCCAGCAGCAGTAGATAGACGCAGATCAGAAAGACACACAGCGATTATGCATGAGGAATGTCTCCGGGGTCCAGAGAGAGAGAGACATCAAACACACTGCAGTGAGAACCCTCTGTCCACAACACACGTCCCACCGCTGCGCAAAGTTGGGGATGTGCAGTTTACAAAAATAAACATGATGGTAAGAAATCAACGGGTTTCAGCCTATTGTGTGCCTCTGTTGTTGCCCACAGTCGCATTAGTATGCAAGGAGCTATAACGTTTGATGCAGAGTTCATTCAAGAGCATCATATCGTGCATGGTTTCCTGACATATTTGTGGGATGGTGTGTTGAATGCAAATATCTGAACATAGGATGTAAATGAAAGTTCTCTGCTTGGTCCTTTAGCAATGGGAGGGAGTTATATTGTTTTTAGTAGGTGGCTGATAGAAGAGATTATAATGTGTTATCCTGCAACATGTGGATCCATCCATCCATCCATCCATCCATCCGTCCACCATTATATCTCAGATAATATTACCATGGCCATGGGGCTGTACAGGTTGGCAGAGTGTGATCTCTCACCACACATCAACACCTCACCGATTGGCTCGCTCAAGGCCATAATCTCGGTTCTGATAGGGCAAGGGGCTCTGGCAGTAATTTGGACATAATTGCATAACTAAGCAGGACTCCACCGCCGTCCCCTTCTGCCTCTGAACTCTTCAGTTCAGGCCTGAGCACGGCTGAAGCTGCTGCTCAGCTGTCACCTTCTATCTCATTTCAAACCGCTACACCGTGAGAGGAAAACACTCTCTCACACTGCAGCATCCCTGGGAGGATCTCTTAAACCTAATTGGATCTGATTCCGAGCCAGCAGTGGACCTCCACCGAGCACACACACACACACACACACACACACACACACACACACACACCTCCTGGTTTCATAGAGAGTTCTGAGTAGTGGTGCGGTGAGATTTGCAGGGGGAAACGACCACTTCTCGACAACACAGCGCAGCCTTTGTTAGATCTGGGCCAATCGAAGAATCTGCACAAATGTTGTTACAAGTTCTCGCTCCGAAAGGGAATTCTCGTTCCCATTTCGGAGCATTCCCCTCGGCCCGCTCTTTCATTCAAAAGAATGTACATATGATTTTTGGTTTCATACCAATTCCACCTGGAGTCTCGAAGGGAAGAATAACAAATATGGGAAACATTTAATCCAGAATAATATGTTTATTCAGAAACCTGTGGACTTGGGGAGGAATGGACCCCCTTTGATGTGGTCTGCTGCCAGTGTGTGTGTGTGTGTGTGTGTGTGTGTGTGTGTGTGTGTGTGTGTGTGTGTGTGTGTGTTTGGGTTGGACGTGTGAGATGGGTGAAGAGACCCTCCACCCCCTGGGGCCAGGAACTCTGGGTAAGGAGGAAGAGAGTTCTAACACACTCTCAGATTTCTAAAGTGTGTGTATGTGTGTGTGTGTGGGGGTGTGTGATACAGGATGTGACAAAACCTAGGCAGCAACTCAGTAGTTGGACAGAATTACAGTAAAAACTAGAAAAATCTCAGTTATGGTGGTGTGTCTCACAAAGAAAGGGTTTTTTACAGGAAAGAAAATATAAATCTAATCTCCTTAAACTCTTTGTGCTAGTGGGGTTAAGTGTAGAGAAAATACTTAAAATCCAGAAATATTTGCAAGAGCTGGGTGTAAAGGAAAATTTAGATTTATTACAGTTGGGGTTTAGTTTCGTAGTTTTGAACTTAAAAAGTGAAATTTGAGACCCTGGCGACATCGCTGCATTCGTTTTTTAAAGGTAAAATTGCAAGTGACTACACCCAAAATGGTGGTTGTAGTCCCTCGTGGCAAAAGGAAACGCACACGACCCCAACAAGCATGGTAGGTTAAAGAGGAAGCAGGAAGTCGGTTTGTTAACTGTGCTACTGACAGTAGGAGTAGTATTCATGTCCTCTCCTTTTAGACTGTCTCTATGTCTCAACGTGATCTCATGGGAAGGCATATACATAGCACATCACTTTTAAGGACATTACCCGTGTCATAATGCTCAGTTTTCATTCCCAACATGTCAGTTTTAAACACGTGGTTAACATTGTGAAAAAAAACAAAAAAAAAACGTGGTTAAGTTCCGGAAGAGATTAAAGGTTCAGGTTAAAATGAGTATGTTGTCACGTAAATTAAGTTACCTAGGGAAGTTAACCCTCCTGGTGTCCTCGGGTCAAATTTGACCCGTTTACATAAGCTTTCTCTATCAGAACTATGACAAAAGAACGTTGAAAGAAGTGACAAATGTTGGAAAAATCTACAAAAATGTTTTCTTTTAGAGTGCTGAAAAAACGTGACCAAAAAAAATCTGAAAAAAAGAGATTTAAATCAAAAACATCACCAATTTGACCCAAAAATTCAGAAAAAGTGATTTTAATAAAACCCTATCAAAAACCTCGCAAAGGTGACAAAAACTTGTTTAAAAAAGTGACCACAAAAATTGAAAATAGTGAAAAAAAACGACCAAACGGTTAACAAAAACATAATTTAAAAAAGGCAAAAAAAAGTGAGATAAACATTAGAATAAAATCAACAAAAACGTCGAGAACAACAAAATTTTCATACCCAAACATTTCTACACAGAAAAACACAAAGGTGCAGGTTGACGGGACCACAACACAAGGGTTAAGTAGTGGACTGCATCTCTCAGTGGACTACATCTCTCAGTGGACTACATCTCTCAAGGAACTACATCTCTCAAGGAACTACAACTCTCAGTGAACTACATCTCTCAGTGAACTACAACTCTCAGAGGACTACATCTCTCAGGGAACTACATCTCTCAGTGGACTACTTCTCTCAGTGAACTATATCTCTCAGTGGACTACATCTCTCAGTGGACTACATCTCTCAGTGGACTACAACTCTCAATGAACTACATCTCTTAGTGAACTACATCTCTCAGTGAACTACATCTCTCAGTGAACTACAACTCTCAGTGGACTACATCTCTCAGGGCCTACCTCTCATCATTGGCTACCACATCCCTCATGGACAACATCTCTCGTGAACTATATCTCCTCAGTGGACCTACATCCCTCAGGTGTGAACAACTCTCTACAGTGATAACTAATCTCGTCCGGCACATCTCTCAGTGTAGAATGACATTCTCTCATAGGGAACTACAGCTCCTCAGTGAACTACATCTCTCGTGGACCTAACATCTCTCCGTGAGCGACTCATCTCAGTTTGACCTACATTCTTAGTGCACTATACCTCTCTCAGTGGAATACATCGCTCAGTGGACTACATCTCTCGTCACCTAGCTTGATGCTCCACTTGCTAGCTAGCTAGCTAGCTTAGCTCTGTTCACCAACACATGTAATCTAATCTCAGATGATGTGTTTCATCCAGTGAGGTGCTTTCAGCAGAGCAGCAGATAACAAGCGAGATCCTCTGCTCGTCTGAGTACCGTTACATCCCCGGTACGATACACAGAGACTATAAACTGAGACTTCCTTCGGTTGAAAAACAATCTTTCAAATCCAGGAACACATTTGCAATCCATGGCTCAATTTAAACGGGATGAAAAACTAACTAACCTCTCCCCATTCTCCCTCACTCCCATTCATATTTTTCCAAAAGACTGGTCCCATGGACCGGAAGTAGAAGGGCGTGACGTCAGGACTGTGTAAATGAGTCAATGTTGGCTTTGGGTTCCGCACAGAACTGAGAACATCCATCCATCCACCCCATACTCCTCATATGTACACTGATATGACAAAACTTTTTAAAAAAGCATAGTGATAACATATAACAATGACATATTACTACATAGTAACGTTACTTAAATGTGGTGGCAAGTTAACATGTTGGGGTTAGGGTTAGTTAGGTGAGTCACTTTGACATAAAAGTCATGATCGTGATATTAATTGGTTGGATCTACTGAACTAATTATCTATTTCTTACTCCACCCTACTGATAAATGTATTACCTACACACAAACACAAACACTGTAAAGGGACATATGAGCTATAAATACAGTATATAAGTTTTAAAATCCATCACTGATGCATCGCACGAGCTGTGGCTCTTGCCATGATGATCCTTTTATGTCTGAATAAAACCTAAATGACTTTAACAGATACATGAAGCCTGCAATGTTCCATATTCCATGTCTAATAAGAGTTTTGGAGGTGTGTGGAACTCTGTCTGATGTCGGACTGCTTCGGTCTTTTTGGCCCGTCACACTTCTTTTTAGTGATGTCACGTCCCCGGCTCTCAGAAATGACCTTGTACAGACGTGATGGAAATGATGGTTTAAAGTACAGAAGCAGGACCCAAGCTGTTGTAATATCCCTTTAAAAACGCTGCGCATTCATGGTAACTTGGTGAGTACAATGTTACCATTATACCAGACAGGGAGGATACATGAAACCAGCAATTCTTAATAAAAATACACACACACACACACACACACACACACACACACACACACACACCCTCACACCAGGCTATCCCCTTACCTACTAACTACTACTACGACTACGACACTATACTACTACTAATATCACCAGTTTAGATGAAAAACAGGACAAAATCGATCTCTCTCTCTCCCTCTCCCTCTCCTCTCCTACACAATCTCCATTGTAAGAGGAAATTCTATTGCTGGCACAATTGCCTGCTGTCTCAAGGGCATCACAAACAAAAGAAGCCCTTTTTCACCCCTCTGCATATCCTCCTCTCATCCTTCACTCTCTCACCTCTCACTCTCATTTCTCCCATTCCGACTTCCCTATCATGCAAACCCCTTATTTGTTTTTTTCTCCTTTCCTTTTCTCGCTTTTGTTTTGACATTCACACGTGGTGAGCACACTTTGCAGGTTGAAGTAAATGAGATGAAGATGGTGACACTGGTGGATAAAAAGATGCAAAAAGAGGATTCCTTTGGCAAGTTCCTGTATTTAGACACAGCATATTTGAGATTACTCTGCTGCTGGTGTGTGTGTGTGTGTGTGTGTGTGTGTGTGTGTGTGGTGTGTTGTTGATATATGTCCTGTATGTATCTGTGCCTGGCAGAGTATGGAGGCAGGAGGAGAGGGATGTCTGAAGGCGGCAGCAGCAGCAGCTGGTGGAAATATACACAATGTCAAGAGAGCTCAGAGAGACAGAGAGAGAGGACAACAGAGGATGCCTCCTCGGCCGACTGTGTGGAAGGGGGACAGTGGAGCATAACAAACAGGATCCACCTTTCTGCTTGGCTAAATTTCCCCATTAAAACAGCCCAGCAGGAGCCTCAGTAGTCCACCAGCTGGAACAGAGGTTATTTTAGTGCCTGTCTTTCAGCAGCAGGGTTGGTGTGTGTGTGTGTGTGTGTGTGTGTGTGTGTGTGTCACTTGCATCTATTTTGTGAGTCTGAGGTTTGGGGAGGCATACAGATCTTCCATAGGAGCGGATTCAATTCACTGATATTAATTTCCTTCTCTCTAGTCATGCATAAACAAAGAAAATCTCCACGGCTGTCTACAGTGTGTGTTTCGCCCTGCTGCGCGGCGCTATAATGTGCTCGGCGTTGATATTGATGTATGTGCCCATATTTGCCCAGTCATCTCTTTATGTGGCAAGCCCTCCTCTCCTCTGTCTCAGTCAGATCCTAAACTAATCCCCAACCCTGCTACTCTGACAAGAAAATCCCCTATTTTAATGCATGCACACACACACTCCATCTTCCTCCCTCACCCCGGGCCACACACCCCCAATCACACACACACACACACACACACACACACACACACCACACACACACACACACAAACTTTTTTTTTTATCCCTACCTGTACACAGCATCTCCCTAGTCTTTTTACCTTTTATCAAAGCATGTCTTGTGTTCAATTCAGTACTTTGTGATGCTGGTTATGGTAATATCTTCACAGTGTGGTGGCGTTTCTGGAAATATATACTGTAATGACATTTGATTGTTCACACAAGGCAGAGTTTGGTCATTATGCTAGACACTGTCAGGAAATGTTAACCCAAATCTGCTACAGTCCATTTACTGTAAGAAAACATAATCAGATAACGGACATTTGTGATTTAAAAAAACTGTTAGACATGTTGTGGGGATTTCAAACATTGCATCAATGATGCACACTATTTTTTTTTTTTTTCAAATGGGCATAATGGCCATATAGATGATAGCTCATTCACATTGTAGTCTCGGAGTTGGAACACATTTTGTAACAGTGGAATGGATTTTGGAGGCAAACTACTCCAATAAAATGAACTGAATATAGCTAACGAGGATCTTCAAGCTAAAGAGGTTTGTGATTAATTATGTTTCTATGTCACATTGAGTTGTAAAGTTTAAAGGCGTTTTACGAACTACATGACAGATATAGATTTATTCAATGGTTTTTTTTGCAGCATTTTTGCTGTATTTGCCCCAAAATAATTGATGCCTATAGTACATAATAACTGAAAAGAGGCAAATATGCCATTCTGCATATGTATAGTGAACAGTATGCTTAGGCTATACCCAAATGTGTTCTCTTTTTCAAAGTGTTATTATTAATATCACATCAAATCAATACATTGATTTATAATCCAATTCAATTCAATTCAATTGATGTAATATATTTCAATGTATCTCAGCCACACAACATATTGAATGAATTCCAATAAAGTCAAAGCTGACGTAACAGTTAGAGTTAGGCTTTGTTGCTAAGCTACATACCTTTGGCAGGACATTAGCTCAGAGCAGGACATGTCTCTGCATCATGATTGGATTCAGCTCCTGCACCCTGCATCACTAATGTGGAACAACTATACGAAAGGATAGGTTCTTCAAAATTGATATTTTTCTTTTAAAGGTAGGAAAAAAAAATCAAGGAGAACATTTTAGCTTTTGCTAAAGCTAGCTGTGGCTATCTCACTAAATAGCTTAATATGAACACAATGTCCTTCCTCTTGTCTCTTAAGCTGTGTCTCTGTAGTTACTGTGACGCTTACAGAGTCCAAAACCAGATCCCAGTCACTATGGTTTGGCTTTGAGCTCTGATTGTAGTTACAGCAAATGTCCATCCTGTTTTGGTGGAATTTATTTAATTTAAGATTATTTTTTGGGGGTTTTCCGTTTATTATAGTGGCTAAACATGAAAAGCGGAGCGAGATGGGGGATGACACGCAGCAAAGGGCCTCAGGTCGGACCCGGGCCACTGCAGGACTCAGCCTACATGGGTGAGCTAGAGGCCACCCTGAAATTACACATTTCTATAGCGTAACAATTATTTAGAACATAAAACAGATGCAAAAAAGTTAGATTCAGTTCTCAACTAAAAAACAGTGTGACCATGAACTGGATCCCATACAACTGGGTGCGGCCGTGGAACAGTTTATGTGGTGTGGCCTAGAAGAGGGTATTCTCAACCCGCTGAGTTTTTTCTCTAAAAAATAACTCTGTACAGAGGCGGAGACGCTGGACTGAAGGTTTATTTATGCCCTTGCCGGCCTGTCAGGACGTTTGCCAACTCCAACCCCTTTGTAAGCTATTTCACACTGTTGTTAAAAGGCTATAAACATTTTATTTGTAATTTCTGTATTTTATTGCGTATTAACACTCACTATAAAACAATACCATTAATCTGTAACCCTGCTGTATACCACACTAGATTATTTATGTTTGGTTACAGTAGTCAGACCGCCTGGATGACCAATTAGTGATGTAGAAATGTGACTGTTACAGTTTGTATCAGATGAGACAAACACACAAACATAACTTTCTGCATCCTGTGAGTTAAACAAATGACAAAAGATTTCATCTGCGTTCCATTCAGCATGTGAGAGGACTTTCTGCATTTGCCAGCCAGGAGAGATGAGGTGCGGTTGACCTTGGCGAACACACGCACACAAACGCAAAACACATGCACACACACCATGTAGGGACGGGTGGGGCGGGGGTGGGGGGACAGACAAATGGCAGTGCAGCAGCTCAGTTAGATGGTAATTGTGTGTTTAAACAACGCAGAGTGACGCTTACACATGCAACACTTAGTGGCCAGTCTGTGATAAAAGATTGATTTGGTTCACTCTCTCACTCTCACTCTTTGAAACACACGCACACACGCACACACACACACACACACACACACATACACACACACATACACACACACTTTGGAATATGAGTGATGTGATTCAGGACACCTCTCGGCAGCCACTCTGCTTTCCATCCTAACGCCTGAGCAGAATACTAATCACTGGATCACATTACAGAGAGAGAGAAAGAGAGAGAGAGAGAGAGAGAGAGAGAGAGAGAGAGAGAGAGAGAGATGGAGCTATAGAAGGAGAAGAAACAGCATGGAATAGCATGGATTATATCAGATAACAATAATAAAGGTGGCTTTGCCAGCCATGGTGTTTTTACTTCTTCCTGTGAGCATCATGCAAATGCTAAGTGATGAAAAAGTAATGTCCCAGGTATGTGAGAGTCAAACTAAGCAGCAGGGTTGGAGACATGCTGTGTAACATGCAACGTTGTAGGTTGAAATAAATATGTAAAATAAGCTTGAAATTACCTCCACCTCCACTAGCAACAATGCATCAGTAATAGTAATCCAATGTCACAAGAGATGGTAATATAACAATGACATTGGCCATTCTGCTGCATAACAAGAGCTTTTATTTTATCATGTGTAAAGGGAAAGGGGTCACTTGTGTTGACGAACCCAAATCTGCAGTCTCTCTCAGTTTTTTCTTAATAATAATTTTTACTGTTGATTGATCCCCAGTGGGGAAATTACAATTTACACTCTGTTTTTGTTAGAATCACTACACACAGGCCTGAAATACACACACACGCTCAGGACCTATTCACGCACAAATGGAGAGATGTCAGAGTGAGAGACCTGCCAGTGCTGGACCAGCACCCTGGGTGGTTGGGGTGGAGGGGGGAGGGGGGTACAGTGCCTTGCTCAAGGGCACCTGCCAGTCCCCTGGAGGTGAACTAGCACCTCTCCAGCTACCAATCCACACTCCCTACGGGGACCGTGGTCCGTATGGGGACTTGAACCTGCAACCCTCCAATTCCCAACTCCCTATGGACTGAGCTACTGCCACCCCCACTTTGTTTTTTGTTCATTTTTTTTCCTGTTGTGGTTCAACATGGCTCTCACTGCAGCCACAGGCAGCAATATCAACTTTAGAACATTGTTGTCTTTAGAGTTTATTGCCATGCCCCCAAGAGGCCTTAAAACAACGAATGCTTCTTTTAATACAGTTTGCTGATTAGAATTATGTACTTATGCTGATGTAACATTTTGTATGCTGGACTATTTATAATGGTGTATTTTTGCACTGTGGTATTGTTACTTTTCCTCAAGAAAAGGATCTGAATATTTTTTTCCACCACCGATATTGAATGGAAAAAGTGGAGAAAACAAAGCTCTGTCCACCTGTGTGCTGTAGGACTCCCCCTCAAGAGGCAGCCAGCAACAGAGACAGTTAGTCCCATTAACTGAAGTTATCAGAAATAATTGTTGGAGTCATTCTTCATGAGCAATGAGTCAGATTAAAGCTAATTTTAGACTAATCTGGATCATCAAATGCCAGTTTAGGCCGTGCTGTGTCCTATGTGCTCAGTGCTGCACTTGCCTGCATGGCACAACATGCAAATATAAACGCTCACCCACTCTCCTTCTCCTCACCCTCCCGCCTCCCCTCCCCTCCCCTCCCCTCCCTTTCCCCAACCCCATGCTGAAGCAATTATGTCCAGTGTGTGAGTCTTCTACAGGCAGTGTGAGGGTGATTGATGATGCTGTCAGCACAGGGAACATGTTTTAACGTCAGAATAATCTCCCTGCTAATATATTACATCCACTGGATAGGGTTCAATCATTACTAATAGCGCTGCAAAGTTGGTGAGAGGGAAGCTGGTGTTGAGAGCACGTGCCTTTGTGTGTGTGTGTGTATGTGTATCTCATTAATCAGTGCACAAATAGAGGCAGGGAAATCTAGTATGCCCAACCAATAAACAAGTGTGCCATTGCAAGGTGGAATAAGCATCCAGCAAGAAGTGTTTACCTCTTACATACTTACTCACGCATATCCTACAGTCAGTGAATCGACTGAGACGCTGTTATTGTGAATGTGAGAGTCTTACCGTTACTCGATATAATATCGTCTTTTGAAATGAAAGAAGTGGAAAGAATGGAGCACAATGCAT
>NC_045742.1:1842407-1851790 GCF_008692095.1 Etheostoma spectabile
CAAAAAGAGGCGGCCTTGTGTCTAATCCGTGCTGTCTAATCTCTCAAATTGCTGTGACGTTTGATGAAGGGGTTCGAGCTGGTGTGAGGAGGCCCAGTCAGAGACGGAGTGTGTGTGTGTTTTTTTTGCTGATGTGTACAGTACAGATCCAGCTGTGCCCTCCGCGTCAGAACAAATCCTTCTTTAAATACAAGCTGTGTTGTTTACAGCGGTTCTCTGCCTCCAGACACCGTCCTCTCGCTGCCTACACCGCCTCTGCTCATTTGACACTGCCTCCTCTCTTATCTGCTGTACATACTGCTGATCAGATGCCCCATCCCCCCGCTTTCTATAGCTGGGATAGAATATGCATGTTGTCGCATGTTGCATGCACACACATGCATGCAGGCTATACATCTGGAAACATGGGAGAGAGAAAAAGAAAGGCCGTGTGTGTGTGTGCAGGATAGAGTCTGTGGGGATTGGTGTAATATTCTGCTGGTGTCAGCTGGCTCGTGGCCTACAGATTAATGTGTGTGTATGTATGTGTGCACACGCATATGTGAGTGGTGCAAACAAAGGCACCCTCACAAACACCCGTAAACAGATTAGCTCGTCTGCTGAGAAACAAAGGGTTAAGAGAGAATGCAGATTTCACAGGGAAGGGGAGGGAGCCGAGGCTTTGCGTCTAGTTTTGGGGTGTGTGTGTGTGTGTGAGGGGTGAGCGGGGCCAGCGCGGCGGTGGAGCGTCGTGATCCCTCTCCCTAATACTGTGTGGAGAATCTCCTCGCTGGGCTCAGCTGCCAATTCTCCCCACTGTAACAGTTCCATTCTCCTCCTCAGCCGGTGAAACAATGCTGCCATGCCTTTCTGTGCATCTCCACACAAAGAGCCCAGCGCGGAGACAGATGCTCCGAGTGAACTGAGACACAGCACCAGGACAATGGACTGAGAATGGTTTTGTTTCGGTATTGTGTTGTGTGTTTGTGGAGACAAACAATAAAGAAAAGTTCCAAGGGATGGGCAACTTTTTCCTCATTGTTGAGACTTTAAGAGGATGCACAGTTTACAGAAGTGGGGATTTGCTTCTTTGGGCAATTCATGTGTCTCAGCCTTAGCTCGAAGGACTTTTAGGTAACTCCATCAAAAGTCAGACAAGGAGAGACACTTTTGTTTTTTCCCAGCACCTTTTTGCATGAAATATAACCCTGGTGTGATATAATAACAGATGGGACTGCATCCCTCTATCTGCTGTTAAAAAGCAACAGAAAAGATGCATGCCTGTGTACACACACACACACAAACACACACCCACCACACCACACACCACAACCACAAACCACCACAACAATACGATACATCACCCACATTACACACACACACACACACACACACACACCACACACACACACACACACACACACAACACACCACACACACACACACACACGATGCTTGCAAAGAGTTATATTTCTTTCCTGAAAAAAAATAACCTTTCTTTGTGGACCATTACTGAGATTTTTCTAGTTTTTACTGCAATTCTGTCAACTAAGAGAGTTGCTGCTTGCAGCACACACACACACACACACACACACAACAACCACGACACTATAGACACACACACCGTTGACAGACACCGGCATACAGGAAGTTCCCTCTACGGGTGGGCGGGGTTGCTGAGACGTACTGCCCCAGAGGACCACTCCATGGGACCTTGAGCCAATCACGACAGCCGAAACAAGCTCTTTATCTACAGGGGCTTATTACGCTAATTGAATTAGCATGTTGTGGTTTCGTGACCTAAATCGATTAGCCTGATTACTGTGTTATCGGGGACCCTGTTACTGTAAAAGCAGGTTGCTTTTTGGCTGCTTCATTGGCTGGTTTTTTCCCTTTCTGCCTGCGTAACTCTGGCGCTTTTACATATTCACATTTCAGCTCCTTATCTGTTAGTTATCGGCACAATTACTAATTACTAGCAACTAGGTGGTGAGCACATAGTAGAGCATGTGCAGCTCAAAGAGCAGATGTTCCTTTAGGAGAGTGGTTGAGACCAAAAAAATGAAAGCTAAAGGAGAGAATGATTGGACTACATCCATCAGGGGGACAGAACACACTCTGTGTGGCTGGATGTGTAAAAAAGGGCAACACTTTGCTAAAATGGTCGCCATGACACTTCACAAGTTTAAATGCCCTTACAGTTTGTGGGGCTTCCTCCAAGCGGCTAAAAATAAACTATTGCAGGTTTTAGTGTAAAGTGAAAGATAAAAAACATTTAGTAAAATGTATGCTTAAGCTAAAGGCGCGTTGTAGGGAAGTGATGATTCATTTCTTTCTTTTTACTTCATAATCTAGCAGTTGTTTCAATATCAATTTCGAATGGGGCTATCTAGATTTGGAATTATACTATTTTATCATTATGTACATAATGTCACAGGTGTTTATCATTGTATTGCATTGCCATTGGATGATTGATAACATATAACTTTAAACAGAAAAGGTGGCTTATTGGGTTTAAATCTATTTTTTTAAAAGTGTCCCTGACTAACGAAACAAACAGGACATATAAAAGTAATAACTAAAATACTAAAATGGATAATAAAACCCTTGTACATTTGTTGTGTTTGGAAGAGACACAACCAAAGATTTGAATAAAGAAAACCCCATGTTTAGTCTCAATGAACCTGGGTGACACATCGCTCCTTGTGCAACGACCTCCCGTTTGCCAGCTGGGCAGGGAGTCATAGAGGACGGCTTCAGTGAGAGAGTGGGAGGTGGTTGGCTGGGTGGAAGAGGTGCAGGGGTGGGGGGCTGAGAGACCAGGTTGGGGAGTCAGCTGGTGTCTCAGAACTGTGATTAATACACTGGGGCGCTCTGCACCACTCCACACCACACTGTCCTCACCTCCAATTAGCATGTTAATGACTGCACACATTGTGTGTGTGTGGTGTGTGTGTGTGGTGTGTGTGTGTGTGTGTGTGTGACACACCTGAGGGCACTGTCTCACTGTGCAGCACAAACAGAAACAGGCTGGCACTCAGATGATGGCTGCTGCTTTCGCTATTTTCTGTGTGTTGGTGTGTTGCTTTCTGTCTGTTCGTCTGTCTGTCTGTGTGTGTGTGTGTGTGTGTGTGTGGTGTGTGTCTCTGTCTGTCTGTCTGTCTGTCTGTCGTGTGTGTGTGTGTGTGGTGTGTGTGTGTCTCTGTCTGTGTCGTCTGTCTGTCTTGTGTGTGTGTGTGTGTGTGTGTCTCTGTCGTCTGTCTGTCTGTCTGTCTGTCTGTCGTCTGTCTGTCTGTCTGGTGTGTGTGTGTGTGGTGTTTGTCTGTCTGTCTGTCGTCGTCTGTGTGGTGTGTGTGTGTGTCTCTGTCTGTCTGTCTGTCTGTTGGTCTGTTGTTGTGTGGTGGTGTGTGTGTTGTGTGTGGGTGTTGTTGTGTCCTGTCCTGTCTGGCTGTCTGTCTGTGTCTGTCTGTCGTGTGTGTTGTGTGTGTGTGTGTGTGTGTGTGTGTGTGTCTCTGTCCTGTCGTCTGTGTTGTCTTGTCTTGTCTGTGTGTGTGTGTGTGTGTGTGTGGTGTGTTTGTGTGTGTTTATGGCTGACCCCAGTCTTACTCGCTGCTGTATGGTAACGGTTGCTTGAATAGGATGTTTCTCTGTCTAGTTTACCTGTCATGGTGACTTTGTTCTCTGTGATTGCTGCGGGTGGACATGAGCAGTCACAGCTCGTTCTCCATGGTAACGGGATCGCAGGTCCACCATGAACACAAAGTACACAAGCAGCAAATAGACACATTCGGATGATCACTACATCAAAACGTTGGAATTCTTACACATCTTACTACAACTATATATATAGAATCCCTAATAACTTTCCCACACGGCACAACACTGTAATTTGTTGTAAGGTTATTTTTTGGGGGCTTTCCCTTCTTCTAGTGACAGTGGAGGACGTGGAAAGGGGGATGACACGCAGCACAAGGCGCAGGTCGATTTGAACCCCTGGTCGCTGCAGGACTTAGCCAACAAGGGGCAAAACCTCTTACTGGGTGAGCTAGGTCTGCTCCCCTGATGTAATGTGTCATTTTTAAACTAGCATGGTAATGTGGTGTAATGGTGTGATTTTTACACTTTCTCTAACATTTGGCAGACAAACTGAGGGTGCACTAGCTGCTAACTGTATTAAATTAGTCACCCAACCAGTAAGGTTAAGTGACAAACATTAATGTTAGTTAGCCTAGCGCTGTAACCGGGGTCAAACAATCATATTAAAAATACATTTATGACTTTGGTCAAACCATAAGTTATAACCTTATAACAGAGCTTAGCTACCAAGCATGTGCATGAGCACTTCCAGTGCACATTGTAGTAATCCTGGATCCAAATGTAACATATCACATCAATAAATAGGTCTCTGCTGATTACCGTGTTGCAAAGTGGCATGAAATTAATGAATAAATTATGCTGTGTTGCAGAAATCATTATGTAATACTCTACGAGTAATCAGGGACTTTATATGATTTAAATAACTCTGACGTATCATCTGATGTTTCTGGGCGTTTCACACACACGGGTCAAAGGTCAATTGACGCAATTGACAGGTGCCCAGAGGCACGCCATGCCAGATTTATAAAACAACAGATTTCTCAGGGTTTAAACGTTGTGTAAAATTTGGGATAATGTACAAAACAAAAAATACAACATATATACACATAACAGGTCGGTTTTTAGAACATTTTAATGCAAAAATAGTACACATTTAAGATACACGGAAACGGTTCAAGACAAATTACATGACAAGAAAAAATTATACCATTGTAGAACACGAGATGCTTTCTCTCTCCTTTTAAAAAAAAAAAAAAGTTAGGTAGAATAATCACCTTGTACTTAAAGTGACAGAAAAACAAACCCAGAATGGGGGGAGACATGACATGCAGAAGTCTACTTTTTTTTCTTTTTTCTTTTTTATCCAATCATCCACTTTATTCCATAGCACATTTTCAAAACAAAACAAGTTACCAAAGTGGCCACAGAAAACTCAAACATACAAAACATTATGTAAATATTGTAAAACAAAATAAGCATCGGGTTTGTTAAAAAATAAAAAATAGATAAATAATAAATACTAAAATACAGATAAACAATAAGAGCCATCAGACCGGGAACACAAGAGGGATTGATGAGAAAGAGGTCTCTTTATTAGGGAAACAACAGAGCTTGTGTTGGACTAACTATGCATGGTGTGACTTTCCTTGTGCTTTTGTTAGTGGTGCTGAACCAAAACCATAATTTCATAGTCCGTATCCCAAATGCAAAAGGTAGCACCACACATTTCGTCAGCTCGATATCGTTTCATTTCCACCAGTGTTTAGACTGTGCTAACCAAGAACAAACACAACAACCAATCCGTTGTCTTTTGGACACTAGAATAAGAATCAGTTCACATGCTTTATGGTCAGTGACCCTTCAGTGTGTCCAATGTGACACTTGGCTACAAAAACAACGTACATCAAATGGAGCAAACTGAAAATTCCTCATGAACTACAATAGCTTTCTATTTCAGCCTTCTGGGTGTACATGTACATTACATGCATGTACAGGAATGGTGCATTTAAGTGCCTGGGTGTGTACAGGCGGAACAGGGCGCAGCAGAGCTACAGTAACCTTGCAATAATCAGTTCTGTCTGATGGCCTCTTTAATTAACCTTGTAGGAAATTAATCCAGTGTTAAATGGACAAGGAAAAAGATGTTTGATTCCCCACGCGAGCCCACTGGGACTTCTCCCTCTGTCTAATTGCCAGGAAGAGAGAACAAGAGAAAAAAAGTCCAAGAACGAGAAAGGAGAAGCAGATAGGAGAGAGAGGCGAGGGGTAGAGGGTAGAGGGGAGAGCGAAGCGCTCAATCCTGTGGTGTCATTACAGTCTGTGGAATGTCAGTCAGTCCTGGAGCACTGATAAGGCTCCACCAAAAAGAGAGAAAAAGAGGGACAGGGAAGAGAAGGACATGGAGAGACAAAAAAAGAAGGGAACATTTTGTTACACTGAGTGGGACAAAATACATTTATCATTTCTGAGTATTAGACTGGGGATTAAGGAAGAAACTTGGCGAGTCTAGAGCCATGTAGTTCCTGAATGAAGGCCTATGAAGTATGCTTCAACCACTGGTATCTGGTACCCACATCAGCTTGCATCATACCGTCCTCCTGGCTGATCTTCTGTGTTTCATTTGCAGCATGCGGATCTTGACACGACACTTTATGATATTTATGGAAATGTCTTTTTTTACAGCCAAGGTTTTTCTATTGCATTATCATATTACTGTTACATTATACTGTCTTCCCCTGTTTTCTTCTATATTGATTCTTTTGCTAAAACACTGCTGCTGGAAATTTCAATTTCCTTGTGGGAGTCATCACAAAAGGATTAATAAGAGAAGTCTTGTACAAAATATGCACACTTTTTTCTTCCAAGGCCTACATTGCATTGCGTTCACTTGTAGCCTACCATGAAAAGTGTTAAAATTATAATAGTAACAATAATACTTTTCTTTGATATAGCCCCTTCTACAGACAAAGTCACAAAGTGCTGTCAAATTGTAAAAAAAGTAAAAAAAAAAGGTGGGATAAATGAAAAGAGAAGCTTGAGAGAGAGAGGAAATTTGAATTCTATCAATGCCACACCTTGCACACCTGGAAAACAATAAGTAAGAAAATCTGTTTATTAAAGTTACAATAAAAAGCAGAAAATGACTCTGAATCAAGGACTGGGTATTATAAATCACTTGAGAAATGACAAACAACAGTGTTAACTGGGAATGACTGTTAGTGCATGAAGATATACTCTGGTTTGTTCCTTTGTGGAACCCTGTCTATATGAAAAAAAAATATGTGCAAACATACATACATACAACAAAACGCATTTCGTGACGTTTGGAGGGAAACTTATTCACCAAGACCGGAGCACGTTATGAAGTGTTGCAGTTTATGAACATTGTGGTTAATGTTGTGAATTGAAACAAAAAATACTCAGTGAGGCTTGGGAGTGATCATGGTTGGGTTGAAATAGCTCATTGGTGTAATTAAGTAACCTGATGTATGTAGTTGAATAATAAGTAAATGTTGACTTTTGATTTTACACGGTACACACACACACACAACACACACACACACACAAACACACAGGGGCTTTGTAGAGCGTCAGAACTATGAGGAGGGGACAGTGTGGGAGAGTGCCTATGTTCCACGTCCTATGTCCCAATTCTAAGATTTTTTTTTTCTCTGAAAATTAGGCCCTGTGTTACCACATTTCGAAAATTTACATAGGACTGTGGGACCATTAGCGCCGGGGGACATAGGGGTGAGGGACCATTAGGCTGTGGGGACATAGGGCTGAGGGAACCTTAGGGCTGTGGGACAAAGGACTGGGGAACCATTAGGCTGTGGGGACATAGGGCTGAGGGACCATTGGGCTGTGGGGTACCTAGGCTGAGGGACCATTGGGTGTGGGGACATAGGGCTTTGGGACCATAGGGCAGTGGGACCCATTGGGCTGTGGGGACATGGCTTGGGGACCATGGGCTTTTGGGACCATTGGGTGTGGGGACAAGGGCTGTGGGACCATAGGGCTTGGGACCATTGGGCTGTGGGGGCTAGGGCTGTGGGACCCATAGGGCAGACCCCAATGACCCCCAAGTCTTTTTTGGAGTCAGTTTTGGAAACCAGATCTACAATTCAGAAGGAGCCTCCTCTGTAGATGGTTGCTGTTTTCGCATGTAATACATTTTGACATGTTGTTTTGCAGTGACTTTGGGTTGTACATCGCAATTCATGTAACAGCCAGTAAATCCAAGCTAACAATAGTGTACAAGTACACAAGTCGGGCCACCTTTCAAGCTTATAGTGGTGATATTTCACCAAATATAGATAAAGTACGGTAGAGTTTTAAAAAAGTTATTTCTTTGATTCACTCTCAGTTATGTACTCTTGACAGCTCATTGTGATTCTGTGATCATTAGTTTAACTGGTTACCAAAAATGCATTAAACAGATAGAGCCCGATGAGATTTCAGAGATTTTCTTAATGCTTCTTGGAAATACTGTACTTAATACGTTTTAGATCTGCCCAAAACCGATACAGTGACTACCTGTAAACTGGAATCTATATATACTGAGAGGTCTAACCACTGTTCACACCGCTGTTCCACTGAACATTTTTTAAGCTCTCATCAACCATCTACTAACCATCCTTCATCTACTTTCCTCCCCTACTCATCAAACCATCTTTGTTTTTTCAAAGGCTTGCGGAGCAGGTGCTGCCCTTCTTCCTCGCTATAATGTCTCCAGATCTTTGCACTGACTCAGCTTATCCATGACTCTCCCGCGGCGTGCTGGTCTCCGTGTGGTCAGTGCATGTGTGTGTTGGCTGTGCCATCGGTGTGTGTCGACATTCCGGCCCCAGCATCTGCGGTGTCTGTATCAATAATCCGAGGGGCAGTTTGAAGAGAACCAGCGCAGCTATGTCGCTGTTCCAGCCCCGTGTTTAGTCGTCCATGATTACAGTATGTCTGTCTGAATGTTATGTCACAGTTTGGCAACGTGGTGTGTCTCTCTCTCCTTTCATATGAGACACGAAAAAACAAATCATTGGCTATATGTTACTTCTCCATTTATTAGTTTGAATAATGCAATTAAAACAGGAAAAACTTTCAGGTACTCATCAGTTATTGTTCACAGAAAAAGTACTGCATTACTCACAGTAATCCAATTAATTTAATTTATAGCATCAAATTATACCAAGAGTATCTTTACAGTAGAGTAGATCTAGTCACAATCTCTAATTTACAAAGACCCAACAATTTCCAGTAATTCCCCCACGAGCCAGCATAGTGCGACATGGCAAGGAAAAACTCCTTTTAGGACGAAAAACCTGGGACAGACCCAGGCTTTGGTAGGGTGTCTGAGGGTGCGGTTGGGGGGGGGGGGGGGGGGGTGAAAAACAGTGCAATAGTAGTCAAAATAAAGACAATGAATATGTAGTTGTGTAGTTTATGCTACAGGACACAGCAGGGTGTTACAGGACACCGCAGGACAGCCGCGCTTCGCAGGGCCTAGCGGCTTGTAGCAGGCTCGCCGGCTGTAGCAGCGCCATCGCCGGACTCGCCGGTGTGCCCGGCATAGCAGGATGCAGCCCGGGCATCGCGGGCCCTAGCAGGATGTCGCCGGCATAGCCCGGTGGAGCAGGCTGGCTGTAGCCGGGGCTGAAGGGTCGACGGCTTGTAGCAGGGATCGCCCGGGGTAGAAGGATGTAGAGGGCATGCCGGCTGTCGCAGGGCACGAGACGGGGGTAGCAGGAAGAGAAGGGGGGAGAAGGATTGGGAAGGGCAGAGACGGATTGTAGCAGGGAAGAGCAAGGTGG
>NC_045742.1:1851815-1868822 GCF_008692095.1 Etheostoma spectabile
AACCAGATTCATTGCCCTCGCGTATCGTGAAACCTATTCTGATCGAGTATATCGTGTTCTTAGCTGGTCACCCACATCACCAGTGGCCTACCGACCGTAAGGTGTGTCTGTCCTTTGATCGTGTGCCCAGCCACACTAAAATCAAGTTACAGCTGACAAGTCGTTAGTGCTAACACAAAGACCAGGGCAACCCTCCACAAAACACCCGGTTAAAACAGAATATAGCTCGGCTGCCGCTGAGAAAAAACAAATAGGCGTTCTGTCCACCTTAAAGAACCTCGAAGACGAGAATGCAGATTTCCCGACGGACAGGAACATTAAAAGCAAAAAAGGGAGGGGAAGGACACCACCAAACACATTTGAGAGAACACACCGAAGGGAGACAATTAAACGCCGACCCACAACACAAAAAAGGAAAAACTTTTTAACTTTTGACGATATACCAAATAATTAGTATGCGTATGTCATAAGACGTATAAATAGTGGAAGAAAACGAAGCCTCCACTTACTCCACCAAGTAAACAAAACATCGTTCAGAGCTGTATAGTAATAGAATGTTTTACGTTTACCCATGTATGACCCGGCCTCCACCAAACGAAAAACAAAAACAAATACCCACAAAAGTGATGGGCGTGAGGCGGTTACCAGTAGCAGAGCATGGAGGAGGCGACCAGCAGCTACATCGGCAAGACGTGAACCCTGAAGAAGAACTCACATTGACCACCCGATCCCTCAAGAAATGCTAAAACAGTAAAAAACACACATCTTGAGACATTAGACCAAATACACCGAAAAGCGTTCAGTGATCTCCCCTCCAACTAATACTGTTGGGAAATACTCACACTTCACCCGCTGAGGAACTCAGTGACCAATTTACTCCCCCACACATCTGTCAACAGTTTCCAATCTACCTCCCGACCTGCGGGTGCAACCAATCGCTGCCATGCCTTTTCTGTGCACTCGCCACACAAAGAGCCCACGCCACGCGGGAGACAGAGGCTCGATTATGGAAGTTAGTTGTGAACTGGGACCAAGCACCAGGACAATGGACTGCTGAGAATGGTTTTGTTCGGATTGTGTTTGTGTGTTGTTTGGGAGACAAAATAAAGAAAAGTTCCAGGGATGGGCAAACTTTTTTTCATTGTTGAGACCTTTAAGAGGATGCCACAGTATTACAAGTAGTGTGGGATTTGCTTCTTTGGGAATCAATTGTGTTCAGCTTAGCTCGAAGGACTTTAGGTAACTCCATCAAAAGTCAGACAAGGAGAGACACTTTTGTTTTTTCCCACACCTTTTTGCAGTTGAAATATAACCTGGTGTGATATATAAACAGATGGGACTGCATCCCTCTATCTGCTGGTTAAAAGCAACAGCAAAAGAGCATGCTGTGTAACACACACACAACACACACACAACACACACACACACACAACAACACACTACCACATACACATACACCACAACACCTCACACATACACATACACCACACAACACACACACACACACACACACACCAAAACACACACACACACACACACACACACACACACACACACGATGCTGCAAAGATTATATTTTTTTCCTGAAAAAAAATAACCTTTCTTTGTGGCACCATTACTGAGATTTTTCTAGTTTTTTGCAATTCTTGTCTAACTAAAGAGTTGCTGCTTAGCAGACACACACACACACACACACACACACACACACACACACACACACACACACACACACACAGAGACCTCACTATAGACACACACACTGTTGACAGTACACCGGCATACAGGAAGTTCCCCCTCTACGGGTGGCGGCGGTTGCTGAGACGTACTGCCCCAGAGGACCACCTCCATGGGACCTTGAGCCAATCACGACAGCCGAAACAAGCTCTTTATCTACAGGGGCTTATTAAGCTAATTGAATTAGCATGTTGTGGTTTCTGAACCTAAATACGATTAGCCTGCTATTACTGTGTTATCGGGGTCCCTTGTTACTGTAACAGCAGGTTGCTTTTTGGCTGCTTCATTGGCTGTTTTTTCCCTTTCTGCCTGCGTAACTCTGGCGCTTTTCACATATTCACATTTCAGCTCCTTATCTGTTAGTTATCTGGCACAATTACTAATTACTAGCAACTAGGTGGTGAGCACATAGTAGAGCATGTAGCAGCTCAAGAGCCAGATGTTTCCTTTAGGAGATGGTTGAGACCAAAAACTGAACTAAAAGGAGAGTGAATATTGGACTTACATCCATCAGGGGGACAGAAACACAACTCTGTGTTGGCTGGATGTGTAAAAAGGCAACACTTTGCTAAAATGGTCGCCATGACAACTTCACAAGTTTAAATGCCCTTTACAGTTTGTGGGGCTTCCTCCAAGCGGCTAAAAATCAACTATTGCAGGTTTTAGTGTAAAGTGAACAGATAAAAACATTTAGTAAAATGTTAGCTTAAGCTAAAGGCGCGTTGTAGAGGAAGTTGATGATTCATTTCTCTTCTTTTTACTTCATAATCTAGCAGTTTGTTTCAATATCAATTTCGAATGGTGGCTATCTAGATTTGGAATTATACTATTTTATCATTATGTAACATTAATGTCACAGGTGTTTATCATTGTATTGCATTGCCATTTGGATGATTTGATAACAATATAACTTTAAACAGAAAATGGTCTTATTGAGGTTTAAATCTATTTTTTTATAAAAGTGTCCTGACTAACGAAACAAACAGGACATATAACAAGTAATTAACTAAAATACATAAAATGGATAATAAAACCCTTGTACATGTTGTTGTGTTTGGAAGCAAACCAAAGATTTTGAATAAAGAAAACCTCCAGTGTTTAGTCTCAATGAACCTGGGTGAACACATCGCTCCTTGTGCACCGACGCTCCCGTTGCCAGCTGGGCAGGGAGTCATAGAGGACGGCTTCAGTGAGAGAGTGGGAGGTGGGTTGGCTGGGTGGAAGGAGGTGCAGGGGTGAGGGGGCTGAGAGACCAGGTTGGGGAGTCAGCTGGTGTCTCAGAGCCTGTGATTAATACACTGGGGCCGCTCTGCACCACCTCCACACCACACTGTCCTCACCTCCAATTAGCATGTTAATGAACCTGCACACATGTGTGTGTGTGTGTGTGTGTGTGTGTGTGTGTGTGTGTGTGTGTGTGACACACACATGAGGGCCTGTTCACTGTGCACACAAACAGAAACAGGCTGGCACTCAGAGGAATGGCTGCTGCTTTCTGCTAATGGTCTGTCTGTTGTCTGGGTGTGGGTGTGTGTGTGTGTGTGTGTGTCTCTGTCTGTCTGTCTGTTCGTCTGTCTGTTGTGTGTTGTGTGTGTGTGTGTGTGGGTGTGTCTTGTCGTGTTGTCTGTTGTCTGTGTTGTGTGTGTGTGGTGTGTGTCTCTTCTGTCTGTCTGTCTGTCTGGTCTGTCTGTCTGTCTGTCTGTCTGTCTGTGGTGTGTGTGTGTGTGTGGGTCTGTGTCTGGTCTGTCTGTTCTGTCTGTCTGTGTGGTGTGGTGTGTGTGTTCGTCTGTTGTCTGTCTGTCTGTCTGTCGTGTGTGTGGGTGGCGGTGTGGTGTGTGTGTGTGTGTGTGGTCTGTCTGTCTGTCTGTCTGTGTGTGTGTGTGTGTGTGTGTGTGTGTGTGTGTGTGTGTTATGGGCTGACCCCAGTCTTACTCGCTGCTGTTATGGTAACCGGTTGAATAGGAATGTTTTCTCTGTCTAGTTCTACCTGTCATGGTGACCTTTGTTCTCTGTGATTGCTGCGAGGTGGACATGAGCAGTCACAGCTCGTTCTCCATGGGTAACGGGATCTGCAGGTCCACCATGAAACACACAGTACACAAGCAACAAATAGACACATTCGGATGATCACTACATCAAAACGTTGAGGAAATTCTTACCACATCTTACTACAACTATATATATAGAATCCCCTAATAACTTTTCTCCACACGGCACAACACTGTAATTTTGTTGTAAGGTTATTTTTTGGGGGCTTTTCCCTTTTCTTCTAGTGACAGTGGATGGACGTGAAAGGGGGATGACACGCAGCAAAGGGCCGCAGGTCAGATTTGAACCCCTGGTCGCTGCAGGACTTAGCCAACAAGGGGCAAACACTCTTACTGGGTGAGCTAGAGTCTGCTCCCCCTGCATGTAATGTGTCATTTTTAAACTAGCATGGGTAAATGTGGTGTAATGGTGTGATTTTTACACTTTCTCTACAATTTGGCAGACAAACTGAGGGTGCACTAGCTGGCTAACCTAGTATTAAATTAGTCAACCCAACCAGCTAAGGTTAAGTGACAAACTTAATTGTTAGTTAGCCTAGCGCTGTTAACCGTGGTCAAAACAATCATATTAAAAATACATTTATGACTTTGTCAAACATAAGTTATAACCTTATAACAGAGCTCATAGCTACCAAGCATTTGCATGAGCCACTTCCATGTTGCACATTGTAGTAACCTGGATCCATATTAACATATCACATCAATAAATTAGGTCTCTGCTGTATTACCGTGTTGCAAAGTGGCATGTAATTAATGAATAAATTATGCTGTGTTGCAGAAATCATTATGTAATACTGCTACTGAGTAAATTCAGTGACTTTTTATGATTTAAAATAACTCTGACGTATCATCTGATGTTTCTGGGCGTTTCACACTACACGGGTCAAAGGTCAATTGACGCAATTGACAGGTGCCCAGATGGCACGCCTCATGCCATGATTTATAAAACAACAGATTTCTCAGGGTTTAAACGTTGTTGTAAATTTGGGATAATGTACAAAACTAAAAAATATACAACATATATATACACATAACAGGTCGTTTTTAGACATTTTAATGCAAAAATAGTACACATTTAAGTAATCAAGTAACGGTTCAAGACAAATTACATGACAAGAAAAAATTATACCATTGCTAAGAACACTGAGATGCTTTTCTCTCTCCTTTTTAAAAAAAAAAAAAAAGTTAGGTAGAAATAATCATCCTTGTACTTAAAGTGAACAGAAAAACAAACCCAGAATGGGGGAGACATGACATGCAGAAGTCTAACTTTTTTTTCTTTTTCTTTTTTATCCAATCCAATCCACTTTATTTCCATAGCACATTTTACAAACACAAAGTTACCAAAGTGCTGCACAGAAAACTCAAACATACAAAACAATTTATGTAAAATATTGTAAAAACAAAATAAGAGCATCGGGTTTAAAAAATAAAAAATAGATAAAATTAATAAATACTAAAATACAGTAAAACAATAAGAGCCATCAGACCGGGAACAAAGAGGTTTATGAGAAAGATGGTCTCTTTATTTAGGGAAACACGAGAGCTTGTGTTGGACTAACTATGCATGGTGTGACTTTCTTGTGCTTTTGTTAGTGGTGCTGAACCAAAACCATAATTTCATAGTCCAGTATCCCAAATGCAAAAGGTAGCAACCACACATTTCGTCAGCTCGATATACGTTTCCATTTCACCAGTGTATTCAGACTGTGCTAACCAAGAACAAAACACAACAACCAATCCTTTGTCCTTTTGGACACTAGAATAAGAATCAGTTCACATGCTTTATGGTCAGTGACCCTTCAGTGTGTCCAATGTGACCTTGGCTACAAAAACAACGTACATCAAATGGAGCAAACTTGAAAATTCCTCATGAACTACAATAGCTTTCTATTTCAGCCTTCTGGGTGTACATGTACATTACATGCATGTACAGGAATGTGCATTTAAGTGCCTGAGTGTGTGTACAGGCAGGGAAACAGGGAGCAGCAGAGCTACAGTAACCTTTGCAATAATCAGTTCTGTCTGATGGGCCTCTTTAATTAACCTTGTAGGAAATTAATCCCAGTGTTAAATGGACAAGAAAAAGATGTTTGATTACCACCGCGAGCCCACTGGGACTTCTCCCTCTGTCTAATTGCCCAGGAAGAGAGAACAAGAGAAAAAAAGTCTCAAGAACGAGAAAGGGAGAAGCAGATAGGGAGAGAGAGGCGAGGGGCGAGAGGGTAGAGGGGAGAGCGAAGCGCCTCCAATCCTGTGGTGTCATTAACGTCTGTGTGAATGTCAGTCAGTCCCTGGAGCACTGATAAGGCTCCACCAAAAAGAGAGAAAAAGAGAGGACAGGGAAGAGAAGGACATGGAGAGACAAAAAAAGAAGGGAACATTTTGTTACACTGAGTGGGACAAAATACCTTATATCATTTCTGAGTAGTTACTGGGGATTAAGGAAGAAACTTGGCGAGTCTAGAGCCATGTAGTTCCTGAATGAAGGCCTATGAAAGTATGCTTCAAACTCACTGGTATCTGGTACCCACGATCAGCTTGCCATCATACCGTCCTCCTGGCTGTATCTTCTGTGTTTCATTTGCAGCATGCGGATCTTGACACTGACACTTTATGATAATTTATGGTAAATGTCTTTTTTTACAGCCAAGGTTTTTCTATTGTCATTATCATTATTACTGTTACATTTATACTGTCTTCCCCTGTTTTCTCTCTATATTGTATTCTTTTTGCTAAAAACTGCTGCTGGAAATTTCAATTTCCTTGTGGGAGTCATCACAAAAGGATTAATAAAGAGAAGTCTTGTACAAAATATGCACACTTTTCTCTCTTCCAAGGCATACATTGCATTGCGTTCACTTGTAGCCTACCCATGAAAAGTGTTAAAAATTATAATAGTAACAATAATACTTTTCTTTGATATAGCACCTTCTACAGACAAAGTCACAAAGTGCTTCAAATTGTAAAAAAAGTAAAAAAAAAGTGTGGGATAAATGAAAAGAGAAGCTTGAGAGAGAGAGGAAATTTGAATTCTATCAATTGCCACACCTCTGCACACCTGGAAAACAATAAGTAAGAAAATCTGTTTTATAAAGTTACAATAAAAAGCAGAAAATGACTCTGAATCAAGGACTGTGTATTATAAATCACTTGAGAAATGACAAACAACAGTTTTAACTGGGAATGCACTGTTAGTGCATGAAGATATACTCTGGTTTGTTCCTTTGTGGCAACCCTGTCTATATGAAAAAAAAATATGTGCAAACATACAATACATACAACAAAACTGCATTTTCAGTGACGTTTTGAGGGAAACTTATTCACCAGAGACCGGAGCACGTTATGAAAGTGTTGCAGTTTATGAACATGTGGTTAATGTTGTGAATTGAAACAAAACTACTCAGTGAGGCTTGGGAAGTGATCATGGTTTGGGTTGAAATAGCTCATTGTGTAAATTAAGTTACATGTATGTTATGTATGTTGAATAATAAGTAAATGTTGACTTTTGATTTTACACGGTACACACACACACACACACACACACACACACACACACACACAGGGCTCTTTGTAGAGCGTCAGAACTATGAGGAGGGGACAGTGTGGGAGCGTGCCTATGTTCCACGTCCTATGTTCCCACATTTCTAAGATTTTTTTTTCTCTGAAAATTAGGCCCTGTGTTACCACATTTCGAAAATTTACATAGGACTGTGGGACCATTAGGCCGCGGGGACATAGGGCTGAGGGACCATTAGGCTGTGGGGACATAGGGCTGAGGGACCTTAGGGCTGTGGGGACAAAGGACTGTGGGACCATTAGGCTGTGGGGACATAGGGCTGAGGGACCATTGGGCTGTGGGGACATAGGGCTGAGGGACCATTGGGCTGTGGGGACATAGGGCTTTGGGACCATAGGGCAGTGGGACCATTGGGCTGTGGGGACATGGGCTGTGGGACCATAGGGCTTTGGGACCATTGGGCTGTGGGGACATAGGGCTGTGGGACCATAGGGCTTTGGGACCATTGGGCTGTGGGGACATAGGGCTGTGGGACCATAGGGCAGACCCCAATGACCCCCAAGTCTTTTTTGGAGTCAGTTTTGGAGAAACCAGATCTACAATGTCAGAAGTGGAGCCTCCTCTGTAGATGGTTTGACTGTTTTCGCATGTAATACATTTTGACATGTTGTTTTGCAGTGACTTTGGGTTGTCATCGCAATTCATTGTAACAGCAGTAAATCCAAGCTAACAATAGCTGTACAATGTACACAAGTCTCAGGGCCACCTTTCAAGCTTATAGTGGTGAGTATTTGACACCAAATATAGATAAAGTACGGTAGAGCTTTTTAAAAATGTATTTCTTTGATTCCTACTCAGTTATGTACTCTTGACAGCTCATTGTGATTCTGTGATCATTATTTTAACTGGTTACCAAAAAATGCATTAAACAGATAAGAGCCAGATGAGATTTCAGAGATTTTCTTAAATGCTTCTTGGAAATACTGTACTTAAATGACGTTTTAGATCTGCCCAAAACCGATACAGTGACTACCTGTAACTGGAATCTAATATACTGAGAGGTCTATCCACTGTTCCACCGCTGTTCCACTGATAACATTTTTTAAGCTCTCATCCACCCATCTACTAATCTACATCCTTCCATCTACTTTCCTCACCACTACTTCATCAAACCATCTTTGTTTTCAAAGGCTTGTCGGAGCAGGTGCTTCCCTTCTCTCCTCGCTATAATGTCTCCAGATCTTTGCACTGACCTCAGCTATCCATGACTCATCCCGCGGCGTGCTGGCTCCGTGTGTCAGTGCATGTGTGTGTTGGCTGTGCTCATCGGTGTGTGTCGACTTCCCGGATCCCTGCAGGTGTCTGTATCAATAATCCCGAGGGCAGTTTGAAGAGAACCAGCGCAGGCTATGTTCGCTGTTTCCAGCCCTGGCTGTTTAGTCTGTCCACTGATATACAGTATGTCTGTCTGAATGTTATGTCACAGTTTGGCAACGTGGTCTGTCTCTCTCTCCTTTCATATAGAGACACGAAAAAACAAATCATTGGCTATATGTTACTTCTCCATTTATTAGTTTGAATAAATGCAATTAAACAGAAAACTTCAGTTACACATCAGTTATTGTTCACAGAAAAAGTACTTGCATTACTTCACTAGTAATCAATTTAATTTAATTTATAGCATCAACTTATACCAAGAGTTATCTTTACAGATAGAGTAGATCTAGATCACAATCTATAATTTACAAAGACCCAACAATTCCAGTAATTCCCCCCAGAGCCAGCATTTAGTGCGACAGTGGCAAGGAAAAACTCCTTTTAGGACGAAACCTGGGACAGACCCAGGCTACTTGTAGGTGTGTTGACGGTGCCGGTTGGGGGGGGGGGGGGGGGGGGTGATAAACAGTGGCAATAGTAGTCACAATAAAGACAATGGAACTATGTAGTTGTAGTAGTTTATGCTACAGGACACAGCAGGGTGTTACAGGACACAGCAGGGCACAGCAGAGCATTGCAGGGCATAGAAGGATGTAGCAAGGCAAAGCAGGGCATAGAAGGATGCAGCAGGGCATAGCAGGTGTAGAAGGAGTAGCAGAGGCATGCAGGGCATAGAAGGATGTAGCAGGGCACGCAAGGTGGTAGAAGGATGTAGCAGGGCATAGCAAGGTGTAGAAGGATGTAGCAGGGCATAAAGGATTGTAGCGGGCATTGCAGGGATAGAAGGAGTGTAGCAGGCATAGCAGGGCAGATGAGAAGGATGTAGCAGGGCATAGCAGGGTGTAGAAGGATGTAGCAGGGCATAGCAAGGTGTAGAAGGATGTAGCAGGGCATAGCAAGGTGTAGAAGGATGTAGCAGGGCATAGAAGGATGTAGCAGGGCATAGCAGGGCATAGAAGGATGTAGCAGGGCATAGCAGGGTGTAGAAGGATGTAGCAGGGCATAGCAGGGCATAGAAGGATGTAGCAGGGCATAGCAAGGTGTAGAAGGATGTAGCAGGGCATAGAAGGATGTAGCAGGGCATAGCAGGGCATTGAAGGATGTAGCAGTGCATAGCAGGGCATAGAAGGATGTAGCAGGGCATAGCAGGGCATAGAAGGATGTAGCAGGGCATAGCAGGGCATTGAAGGATGTAGCAGGGCATAGCAGGGTATAGTAGGATGTAGCAGGGCATAGCAAGGTGTAGAAGGATGTAGCAGGGCATAGAAGGATGTAGCAGGGCATAGCAGGGCATTGAAGGATGCAGCAGGGCATAGCAGGGTGTAGAAGGATGTAGCAGGGCATAGCAGGACCATAATTGCTCACATTACTGATATTACTCAGCCCCAAATACTGAATCTTCAGTATTTAACCCATGCAGCAATGGGAAACAAGATACTGTGGTTTACAAGCAGCCGGACTACTTTTTGGAGGTATTCATCGGTCTTCAGCAACTAACTTTGGCAAAGCTCTGGTGACTACATGTCACGTTCCAAGAGTCCCGTTCCCACACCCTCTACCTCTGGACAAAGCCAGGTGATTCCCAACGCAGCCTCAACAGTGGTTACCTAGCCAACCAGGGAGCCAGAACATGTACAGAGATAAGTTTTGAGTTGCCAGAAAACATATTTCTCACCTTTGGGCAGAGGTTAGCCGCACCACCCACCACACTCTACATCAGTGGTGGAATGTAACAAGGTACATTTACTCAAGTACTGTACCTAAGTACAAATTTGAGGTACTTGTACTTTACTAGAGTCTTTTCTTATTATGCCACTTTCTACTTCTACTCCGCTACATTTCAGAGAGAAATATTGTACTTTTTACTCCACAACATTCATCTGACAGCTTTAGTTACTTTACACATTCAGATTTCTGCACACAAAACATGTAGTTTATAAAATACAATGTTTTATTTTAAATTAAACTACCCAACAATTAGGGCTGCACAATAAATTGCTATTTTATTGATATTGCAATATGAACTAGTGCAATATCCAAATTGCATGGGCACGCAATATTTGATGAAAGCGAAATATGTGTCAAATCATTCTAAAATAAAGTATTGTGGTGCTGCAGAGACATCCCAACCTACAAATCATATCATACAGACAAAAGAAAACATCTCTATTTGGTACAAATTGCAAAAAATCCAACTTTAAAAAATAAATACGTTTTTCAATGAAAATGAGAATAATAATACAAAAATGATCATTACCTCCAATGTCATCCATCATATCTCAATTGCAATATCAATCCTACCGACGCTATAATGGCCTACAAGTGGAGCTGAAATGATTATACCATTAAACACTTGATTTTCTGCATAGGTACTTTTACTTTTAACACATGAATACATTTTCCTGATGATACTTACATACTTTTACGTAAGTAGCGTTCAATTCAGGACTTTAACTTCAGAGTATTTTTGCAGTTTGGTATTAGTACTTCTACTTGAGTAAAGGACCTGAATACTTCTTCCGCCACAGCTCTGCACACTGCACCAAGCGAACGTCCTGGATTAGTCCACGGACAGAGACAAAGTTTACATTTAAAATGACCTACGTCCTGGTAAGACATGCAAACAAGCTAAATCCCCAAAATGTCAAATTAACTTTACACAATGTAAGTGTAGCGTTGTAGAACTTCAAATTACTGAATTTTCAAATTTGCATCCCATAACAACACTTAGAACTGGTAAAGGTAATCCCAAAAAAACTTTAGAGGAAGTACAGTAATACACAGTAATTACACATTGAGGCTAACGCTGCTGTTAAGCTAATACATGGGTTATCTTACTGTTTGTGGTTTGCCCTATGTTTTTAATGATCTAATTTAAAGGTGTATGTTATCTCTCTCAAGGCTTGGTAAACTAAGAGAGTACAAATATATATACACAAAAATGTATATAAATCAAATTAAAATGAGATTATCTCATTTTAGACAGCCAGTCTGATTTTCAGATCTGCGTTTACATTCGAGTCTATTTGAATATTGTTCTTTTCAGTTGAGCGTCCACTCACTTCATTGTCTACAGCTCACCTTGCCTTCTCCTCTTGATGATCTCATTAGTGTTACCTCATCAGCGGGGTCAAACCCTAAAAACACACCTTACAACACAGCCAGAAGATCCCATTACACTATTTGAATAAATACAAGGCAATTTGTCACTGTCATGTCAGAGTTGCCCCTTTCTCTGTCTGCCCCGGCTGGTTCTCTCATCCTGCCATACCCCCCCTCCCCCTCCACGCCCGGCCTCCTCTGCCCCGCCGCAGCAGGAAGCAGTAATGGTGATTGTATTAACCCCTCGTAGAGAGCACTGACCTTCGCTTCTGTTCAGCTGGAGGTAATAGTCCAGGAACACACACCCGGACGAATGTTTGAATGTGCGCACACTCACACACTAAAAGATTCAGGCAAAGTTGAAGATTTTGGAAGATGAAAGGGGATGGAGAAGCATTTCCTAAGATGGTTTTCTCCTCGGAGCCAAGGCGAGCCAGAACTCCCTCATAATTCAAACTAACTATTATTGCCATTTTCATGCCATTGCTCCTCGGGATTACAACATGTGCTAAATGTCACTCGCTTCAAGGCTGTATTTCACTGTTAAATGGTAAGAGACAATCATGTATCATCATGCTGCTTAAACTGATGGGTCAGGACTCAGGGAAAGGCCTGGCCTGCCAATAATACCATTTGAAGAAGTAAGCAACATCACACATAAAAAACACAGGGAAAGTCAGCTACTGTTGTGTTACTAACGTTACTTACAGGCTTTTACAAGACAACATGTACAAGTTGTAGAATTTCAACGAGACCTTTGCGGTCATAGCTACAGTAATAAGCACATGCTTTTGATTGGAGAATAACTATGGTCACAATTAAAAGAAACCATCTAATTTTTTACACAAGGTAAAACTTAACAGGTCAAGTTGTATTAACAGAGCGGTAAGTTGATGCAGTAGACAAATCAAGTTTAAAGTAGGAGTCATTGATAAAAATCATTACTAAACAAATAATTTTTTTCTGAAGTCATGTTGTTTGAAGTAAGCATGTCATTTCCAAGTTATCCAGTGTGTTGTGTATCAGTGGAGAACGTTTTCAACACTTTTCATCCAGTTCTTCCAGCTGCAGAGTCCGCTGGTGCTAAGCTAGCGCAAGTCAATGGTATCTGCTAGCCTGCCACTAAAAACGTACCCACTCCACAGTACACCCGAGGCAAATACATCATGACGCCAGACTATTGTCCATGTTTACATGTCTGTGTTGATAGAATAATGTTAGGAATAAAAATACAAGTATATTGCGAGGGTATTTTGCAAATATATTGCAATACTTATACTTATACGGAATACCTTCCTCAGTAGCCTAGGTAGTTACCTGTAGTTGCTACAGCAGCGGCGGAGGGATATTACCTAGGCTACCGAGGAAGGAATTCCGATAGTTTGGCATTATAATTTATTTGCCTCGGGTGGACTGTGGAAAGGAGTCTTACTCACGTAAGACTGTTTTTAGTGGCAGGCTAGCAGTTACCATTGACTTGCGCTAGCCTAGCACCAGCAGACTCTGCAGCTGGAAGGACTGGTTGAAAAGTATTAAACGGTCTCCACTGATACATAACACCCTGGATAACTTGGAAATGAGGTCCTATGTCCAAAATTCTGAACAACCCCTTTAAGTTAAAGCTTTAACGCATACCTTTAACGCGTAACTTTTTTATATTAATGAGCTTCGGGTACATTCAACCCATTGCCAAATGAGTTGCCACAAAGCTAATTAAGACTATCAGCTCCACACAACTCTCTCTGCATATCTCAGTGTGACTATGTTCAGAAGATTGTGAGTGAGAATGGGAGTGAAGACAATGACCTCTTCTGAAGAATCCTTAACGTATTTTAATCCTCCGTTTCTTTCTTGGCTACTAGCAACTGTGTGGAGGAGTGGTGGGGGTGGTGCGCGGTCACGTGGATGCAACAGTTTTGTTGTCATTACTCAGAATTCCTCATGGACAAGACGTAAAACTACGCAATGTTGCTTTAACATGCAAAGAAGCATATCAAATACAAAAAAAAGGCTACTTATCACTAAAGAAACTGATCTTTCAAACAAATATTATTTTTCCTTCATGATAGTACGATTTGCAGATCACTGTGGTCCATACATTTAGTCACATTAATCAGAACGTTTGGGTTTACAGTGTGACGCTGTCGCTTTTCTTGTGAGGACATGGATATCAACCACCTCCATGAAGAAGAAGAAGAAGAAGAAGAAGAAGAAGAAGAAGAAGAAGAAGAAGAAGAAGAAGAAGAAGAAGAAGATGATCCTCTGGTTTCTTGTTACAATTATTTCACCCATGTTATGCTATGTTTAAGCTCCTCTGTATAATACGTAATTGGCTTTAATAATTAGCCAGATAAGGAATACTGTGGGCTTATGTGGGCTGTTTTAGTACTACACAGATAAGAGCGTCGTGTTAGTCGTGTAGTGATACATTGATGCTGAACTCAACATTTAATTATTATCTGTAAATAAATATTGAGAGTGGTTAGTTCACTCCACTACTGATCTGTACTTTGTATCGGATTAACACCTGATAACCAGGTTGTAACTGATCATTTCTGTAGCTGTTACCAGAAGAGCTGCTATTAGCTCTGGTCTGGCTCCACGGATGTATAATGCATCGATGTTTAGCGCTGCAGAGGACGGGATTGGTTTAAAGGTCCCATGTTCTGATCATTTTCAGGTTAATGCTTGTACTTTGAGTTACTACTAGAACATGTTTAAATGCTTTAATGTAAAAAACAAACAAAAAAAACACTATTTTTCTTCTGTCTGTCTGAAAACACCTCGTTTAACCCTCTGTCTGAAACACTCCGTCTCTTTAAGGCCCCCCCCCCCTCCTGAAAAAGGCCCAGTCTGCTCTGATTGCCCAGCATCTCTTTGTGTTACGCATCTGCGTTCTGTGCGTCTCTGCGCCGTCACTGCAGCCGGGTAATGACTGTAACAGTACTTTTACCTAAATACAGTGTATTTCCGACGTCGCAGCCTTATAGAAGTCCTGAGGGTTAGATTAACCCTTGCATGGTATTCCTGTCAAATTGACACATTTCAAATTTTTACTAGAAGAATAATGGTACATTCTTTCTACCTGAAAATCTACGGCCTTACCTTATTTTCTGTGATAAACATGTATTCCTGACTCAATTCAGAAAATCATTCTGGTTATGAGCACTTGTGTTTTTTCCATAGTGGATTTTTAACATAAATTACAACCATACCCCCATTTTTAATTGTGTTCTAGTAGAGACTGATGCATTCCCTAAACATATATGGTATCTCAATTGCTTGAAATTGAGATAAAGACAATATTTGATATTAGATTATGAAGTCAAATTTGATTTCAGAATTGTTTTCAAAACCCCAAAGAGGGTTAATTTGACCTGAGCGATTCGAGAGGTTCCCGAAGTGAAGGCAATACAAGGGTTAAAGGCTCAGGTTATTAATAATGACTGTGTGCATTTTCCTTTTATGCACTTTAATACTTTCACACAATTTGCATGAAATTCCAATCAGCAGAGTTTGAGACTGAGATCTATTGTGTCTGAGTGGGAGATTAACAGGTATGACAGTGTGGGTTAGCATCTGAACAAAGTGCTGTAAATCCACAGTGTATGTTGTGGTTAAAGTCATGGGATAAGTGTGTAGAGATTTGAAAACTGTGTCAAGCAATGAAAAAGGAGCTAGAGTCTGGTCTATATGAACTGCTGCTGTGCAGACTGGAGTTAGAGTTTTTTACTCATGTGACTCCAGTTGTTGAGCAATTGCAAATAATCTGTAATATGACTGGCCCCTTATATTTTTCATTGCCATGTTGACAGAAGATTAGCGTATCACCAGTGATTCCATGTCCATGTGATACCTTGCCAACACATCACTGACATTAAAACAGACACCTTCACACAGGGACCTGTAGTCCTTTACCTTAAAAAAACAAAATGGGCAACATAAAAACATTACAGCACAATAGAGGACATATCCTGTTAAACTGTGTGAATCACTTGTGTTTCTGTCTGGAACAAACCCTCTTAAAGGAAATACTTTAATGAAAGAAATTCTCGGAGATGTGTGTGGGGCGGAAGTTACGCGGGGCACCTCCGAGTGTACGGGGGTTAGCACAACAACTCAGGCCTCCTGCACTCTTTCATCTGGCTGTTTCAACATCCCTTCATCCCCTCCACCCTTTCCCCTCCACTCTCTTAAACAAATCCTCTTTTTTATGACAACCTAATACACACTTACACACACACACACACACACACACACACACATGCACGCACACATACATAGACAGCCCCGGGCAGAGCTGTGACCTATCCAGACTTTGACCCTGTGTGGGTGAAACAGTCAAAGTCCTCGTGGACCCAGATGTCCTCTTGGCTTTTAAAACCGCACAGTCTATCCTTTACTTACTTTTCTCCTCTTCCCTTCCTCGCTCGCTCTCCCTTCCCTGCAGCCCCTCTGGAGACTCAGCGATAACCAGGGTAGACGGGAGGAGGAAGGGAGCGGAGAGGGGAAGAGGGACGGAGGGAGGAGGGGGGGGAGGGGGTTGTGAGACGGAGTTGTGATGTCCCAACTCAGGGATATTTAATCCTCTCTGTGAGGGGCGAGCGTCTCTCTCCCTCTGTTTGGATTTGGGAGATCAAAGAGGCAGTTCAGATCCTGGCGAGATCGCTCGCTCTCTCCTTCTGAGTGGACCAGAGGCCCCCCCGCACCCACACACGCACACACACACACACACTTAAGTACTTGGGGTGACTGGCGAGGACGTCGGAGGTGGTGGTGGTGGTAATGAGGCAGTGATTGATGGGACTTTATGCTTCTTTACTGCACTGTCTCAAACCACAAGTATATGACTACGCTCCAAGTAAAATCTAATCTGTGTGCAGAAGAAAAATGGCTGGTTAAGACAGAGAAGAAGACCCACGTTTGACTTCTATCAGCAATATCATGTGATTTCCTTTTGGGTCGAATTTTCGCTTCATCTCCATAGAGTTAAACTAGTTTAAAAGTGAACTCCGTGCTCCCACTGTGACTCACTCTTTTGACATGGACACGATCAAACAAACTCACTCGGAGCTGCGAGAAGTATCATGCTATTTGCATTCAAATGCAGCAAAAGAACAGACCAAATGCAATTTTGTTTCAGAGTATGTGTTGGCTTTAGGCCAT
>NC_045742.1:1868832-1882086 GCF_008692095.1 Etheostoma spectabile
CTAATGTGGATACATTTGGAAAAGCATCCCTTTTTTCTGCTCTGGCACACCACACTGAGTTGATAATTCATCCAGCAGAAGCAGAGAGTTTTTAGTGCTCTCCAAAATTAAAACATTAAAACATTCTGGCCTCACACTGATGTCTAAAGGGAAAAGTTGAGTTGTTTTGACTATTGTCGTGTGGTTTACACCGGCTGCATTAACTCTTTGGGTTGCGTTACTTGCGCGAGTTTGATTACTCGAGTAGATGGATTTGAACTCCATGAACGCAGTTTGTGACTCATTAGAAAAATTATGTTTTACAGTTTACGTTTTTGCCGTTATAAATGTTTGTAACTCAAATGAGATGCTAAGAAACATCCGGATGAGTCAATAGAACCAAAGCCAAGGATGGTGGCTGATGGAGAAGGGGTAAGGCCGGCTACACGCTGCCTGCGCACAAGGAAACAACATGACTGACCCGTTCTTTACACTCCTGCCTGGTCAGTGGCTCTCAGCTCAGAGTGCACGTGGGGCTGCTGGGATTGTTGCGAGTAATGAAAATGCAATAGGGGCCCTGGCTGTCAATCAATATCTTCCAGGGCCCCTGATTGGTCCGGACATTGCTTACTGACAGTTATGTGTCTGAATCTGAAGCTCAGGAGTAAAGATACATGAGGGCTTACTATTTGGCAAGCAACAAGTGACTCTTGCCCTTTTTAACCTGATGAGTTATAACCTCTTATGACTTATAAAGGATCCACAGCATTATCAAATTAAAAAAACATTTCTTCACCCTTTATAAGGTAGCCTAATTGTAAAATGGTCCAGAGAGTTTTTTGGCCACTCACCCACCCTGTATGCAAACGTTATCATCCAAAATGACATCTGATGAGCTGATTCCCTTTGTCTCACAGTACAAAAAAAACACTTTATGACAAAGAATACAGAGAGGGGAATTTAAAGTTAAGACTGTGGCAGGTCATTACAGAAGAGCTTGGAATTAGGGCTGGTACTGATCGCAAAATGAAGAATGTAGGAAAAATTAGGCAGTGTGTTGTACTATAGGCAGCTAAACAATAGCTTCATACTATTGTCTGTCATTAAACAGGGACTAGCACTACCCATGGCACCCATGTTGTGAAGGAGGGTCCAGTTTTTGAGGTTGGTTGCCATCGTCATGGGGCATCGGGAAGAAAGCATGATCTGAGCCACAGAAAAGGTTTGTCCATTTTATTTAATAAAACTAAATGAGGCAAATGATGTATAACAGAACAAAACAGACACATGGAGAATCTAGGAAGAAACAAATGGAAATCAGAACTTATAGTCAACGATCTCACATGTTCATGAAGTAACTATATAAATAATATCATCAAGCAATAATGTACAACGTAAAACTCATCTTACCAGACTGCCGCTCCATGTGAAGGTGTGGAAAAGACGGTGAGTGTAGTGTAAATAAGGAGTGACCAGGTGAACTCAATCAGGTAATCAAGATGGAAGCAACACCAATCAGTGGTGAAGATGGTGGGGGAAAGGAAGTGACGTACGGAAGTGAGGTAGGTGTGGAAAGCAAGTGTCAAAATAAGAGAAAAATATGGATTTTTGTACACACGTAATTAACTCAAGAAGTGAAAGGACCATATAAATCATCCTCACTGCTCACAACTCAATTTGTTTCTTATATCGCAAACTCTTTCGCAAATTGAACAATAAAAACCATTGGACTCAGACAAAAACCATAGACTTGGTGTGGAAAGGCCTTTAGTCTTTAGTCTACGTCTTCAGCTGACCTGGTTGTAAATGGTCCTCTATGTCTGAGGGTTCCCTGCAATGTAACATACATACATGAAATAAGGTAGAACATTTTTTTTATTAAAGTGCCCATATTCTGCTCATTTCCAGTTTCATAATTGTATTTAGAGGTTGTACCAGAATAGGTTTACGTGGTTTAATTTTCAAAAAACACCATATATTTGTTGTTTTACACATTGCTTCAGCTCCTCCTTGTGTGTTGAGCTCTCTGCTTCAGCTACAGAGTGAGAGATTCCACTTCTATCCTATCTTTGTTGGTAGTCACAGATGCAGAGTACCTAGGTAAGGACTACTAGCCACTCAGAGGCAGAGTATGAGGGCCCTGACAGTGCCTAGGTAAGGACTACTAGCCAGTCAAAAGCAGAGTATGAGGTCCTGACAGTACTAGGTAAGGACTACTAGCCAGTCAGAAGCAGAGTATGAGGCCCTGACAGAGCCTAGGTAAGGATACTAGCCAGTCAGAAGAAGAGTAGAGGGCCTGACAGTACCTAGGTAAGGACTACTAGCCAGTCAGAAGCAAGGTATGAGGGCCCTGACAGTGCCTAGGTAACGACTACTAGCCAGTCAAAGCAGAGTATGAGGGGCCTGACAGTGACCTAGGTAAGGACTACTAGCCAGTCAGAAGCAGAGTATGAGGGCCCAGACAGTACCTAGATAAGGACTAATAGCCAGTCAGGAGCAGAGTATGAGCGGACCCTGACAGTACCTAGGTAAGGACTACTAGCCAGTCAGAAGCAGAGTATGAGGGCGTGATGTGCTAGCAGCTAGCTAACTCATGTGTTATCCCTGGTAAGTCTGAAAATTCAACATGTAAAACAACTCTGTAGATGTACTCATCAGAGGCGGAGCGCTTTATTGTTGGATGCAGTAATGTATTTCTCATCCAATGCCTAAATTGAGTTCCCCACCCAGTGCATTTTTGCCAAGTGTTTATACTTAAAAGACATTCTCTGAGTACATTTCAGCGCTTTCCGTTTCATCCCCCTGGAGGAGTGTGTTAACAGTGGGAGCCGTAAACCGCATAGCTGGTGATAACAAAAGTGATGATTCCAATGTTTCCTTTTCTATTTGTATTTTAATTTTATACACACACTTTATACATACCCTAAAACACACACACACACACACACACACACACACACACACACACACACCACACACACACACACACATACACAAATGTAAACCCGCGGCTCCCCTGCCACTCGGCTTCTGAGGTTTGCAGGTCTCTGATAGGAAGCCTCTGAAATGGAAAAGAGATAAGAGTAAATAAAAAAACAAATACAATAAAACAGAATTTGTGCTGGTTCAGGGCACACAGAGGAGAGGGAAGGGAGGAGGGGGGGGGGGGGGGGGGGGGGTGGAGGGAGTGCGCTCTGCAAGGCCTGACGACGAACCCCGCAAAGACGCAATAAAGCAAAGCAAGGTAAATACCTAAGTGAATTCATGCAACTTCCATTTATTCAGTGAAATCTGTTGAGACTGTGCACCGATAGAGAGAAACGCCGTTTGGCTGTCGAACAATGGAGCTATCAGTTACTGCCTCTGTGTTCCCTCGATATCATCTCCGTCCATTTTACACAACTGAATTGCTCCAAAAGAAGCATTTGATTTCCATCACAATAACGTTATATGGTGGTGTCAGCTAATTCTCAATGGCACAACAAGCTTTCTTTCTTTCCTTGTCAATACCTTGGCGGAGGAGCCGTTCTAAACCAAACACTGTGCACAGGCAGCCCGCCTTTAAAGCAGTGCCACGGGCTTTGATGTGCACCCACACCAACATGCCACTCCAACAGCCTTTCTTCTCAGATGTTGCTTAATTACACTATCATAGTCTGTTAATTACCTTATCAGTGCCGCATAATCCCATGGTCAGTGTCTGAACGCCATGTATCAAAGCACAGCGAGTCTCTTTCATCTGTTTTTCGGGTCCTGATTAGTGAATTCAACGGCTCCATACTGAAATGTAAAGAACGACAAGTTGCAGCAGTTTTAGGCAGCGTTTCATGTCGAAGCTACTTCTTCTTAAACAGCTTCCCGCCGTGTGCTTACAGGTTGTTTTTTTACTGCTAAACCACTGCGGGCACAACTGGACTCCAGTCTGCACAGCAGCAGTTCATATAGACCAAACTCTAATTCCTTTTTCATGGCTTGAACACAGTTTTCAAATCTCTACACACTAACCACAACATTCACAACACTGTGGATTTACAGCACTTTGTTCACATGCTCACACACTGCTGTCACACCTGTTAACCTCCCACTCAGACACAACAGATCTCAGTCTGGTGCCCATCAAACTCTCCTGATTGTAATTTCAGCTGAAAGCCTAAGCAGGTGTCTTGTTTTAGACTAGTTAGTGAACATATACGGTATTCATATAGAGAAAGCTGTAATGGGAAAATTACATTTAAGCGTGATTTCCCATGTCCTTCTATTATTATTATTATTATTCTAATTATCCACAATGCTTTTAACAAAGCTCAGAAAGACTTTTTTTGTGCATACAAACACCAAATAAGAAATAAAAGAGCAAAGAGACCAATATGTCCAGGTCAGATGAGGTTACATACACAGCTATATAAAAAACTGAAAAAAATTCAGAACGTAATGGAGGTGAAAGCAATGGAAAAAAAACATTCATTAGTATTTAGAGGTGATGCAGACATCCAATGTGATGAAGAAAACCTGCTGCATGATGCTGAGGGAGCCAGGATCAGTCTCACTAGTCTTTATTGCCGTTATGTAACTTTAGTTTTTTTTTCTCCAGTAATTACATAAATAACTAGAGACAAAAACACTATATTGAAGCAGACTGCTGATTTTAATTCCTTCTTGTTTACCTTAATTCAAAATTGGTACATTATGAAATCCATACCTTTTCTTTAAAGAAACTATTGAGTAGTGTGAAGTCACTAACATTTTTCTAACTGTAAATACGAGAAAGTTAGTATTTTTTTGTGTATTTGATGCTAGTGTTTTTACTCTTAGTGTGTTCTGAGTGACAATGTGTGTGTGTGTGTGTGTGTGTGTGTGTGTGTGTGTGTGTGTGTGATGATAATACAATTTACACTATGTTGTTATTACACACATTACACACAGGCCTGAATTACACACACATGCTCAGTACCTATACATGCACTAATGGAGAGATGTCAGAGTGAGGAGTGTGTGTGTGTGTGTCTCAGTGTGTGTTATCTCAGTGAGGGTTGTGCATAGTGTTTGTTGCACTGAGTCTGTTCTGAGTCTGTTCTGAGTGTGTGTAGAGTTGTGTTGCTGTGAGGGAGTTTTGTAGCTGATGTGAACTTAGCTCAGGCGACTGTTGGTAGTCTGACTGGAGTTAGAGTTTTGCACGTGGAGTCTCAAAAAAAAGAAGAAAACCAAAATGCAGCATGTCTGACTACAGCGCAGGTTGCCAGATTCCGTTCCAATCTTCTATCACTATCACTTTTGGCTTTGTTTTGTCCTTCAGTCAATTCTTTTCTTTCTCTCTTTGCTGATCCTGTCCCAGAATCAGCCATAATCACCAAGTGTAACACCAAAATAAATTCTCTAAAAAGAAACCTCTTTGTCCTTTTTACTACCTTACTTGCTACTTACTGAGAACCTTTGTCTGGAAAAAGGTAAACGTGGCTCTTGTGGTTCCAAAAATTGTTTTGTCTGAATCGGACCAGAGAGACAGAATAGTTCTCGTTTGCTTATGTAGATCATATCGAGGCATCAGAATTAAACGAATAACCAGTTATAAACTCCGTGTAGCGGCTTTGACTTTCCCTAGTGAAGCAAAACTCAACAGTGTGACCATGGTGTTTGGGGACACAAACGTCAAAGAGCAAAGTAGAATGTATTATGTCTTCATACAAATTCCTAACTGTCTGATGTGTTACATGTGTGTCGATTTTATCTGCACACAACTGTGTTCAAATGCTGAGGCGATGATTAAGAAATGATTGGAGGGGTTAGAGAAACGTTTCTCAAGCGGGGAAGATGCATGCTTAAATGTTAATTCCACTCAGAATATGTAAACATATGCACAGATGTTAATGTAGACTCCACGTCGGGCTCCTGTGTTGTGCCCGGCGCACCTCAGTGCTTTCCCAGCATGCATGTGTTCTTCCCCTCAGCTCTGCCAGCAGACTACTGCATCCGTCAACTTGGAGAAATCTTCCCTTTTCCAGCTAACTCTGCAGCCTTTTGATGGATACCGACTTTTATCTCTTAGTGCGTCTGCAAACTAATTAATATTTTTTTTTTCTTTCTCTCACTCTCTCTCTTTCTCTCTCCCCTTCAGGCAAATATTTGTTTCCTCAGAAGTGAGCGTGGGCAAACCTTCCTCACAGCTCCATATGCTGCCAGCTGCCAATCAAGTGGGCTGGAACCCTGAAATTAATCGCAACCCCCTCCTCTCCCCTCCGTCTCCTCTTCCTCTCCTTCAGCAGAAATGAAAGAAGTTGGGGGAGGAATGGTGTGTATGTGTGTGTGTGTGTGTGTGTGTGTAGGGGGATGTTAAAGGAAAATAAAGACATACAGTAGAGAAGAGACACAAGCCCGAAGCAGTGTCTCCTCTGTCGTGTCTGTCCACAGAGCTCCTCCTGCCCGTCTCCATGCTAAGCTCTTTGTTATTATTTAACTTGATTGTATTTCTTTATTTGGTGTCTAAATGGATTTTACTGTATTGTATCTGTACTGGATTTGGTTCGCTCGCCAGACAGCTCCAAGAGCAAACAGGGAGTGTAAACAGTGATTTGTGTGTGTGTGTATGTATGTGTGTGTGTGTGTGTGTGTTTGTGCCGGGGCTATAATGCAAACACACAGACTGGGTAAAAACAGCTAGAGCCCGACCGATATATTGGCCAATATTAGGCTTTTCCTGATCTATTGGTATCGGCTGTTACAATGGATGATTTTTTTTTTTTAATATTCATTCATCAGAATCATTTATAATGACGACTATATGACTGTGATGAAAACGGACGGTCAACCACGTTATTAGCGTTGGCGTTGCATAGTCTGTCCACCAGAGGGCGCTCTGGGTTAGGGTTAGGGGAGCGGACTTTGAGTTTCATATCTGAAGTTTATATTTTCATACAGTTTAATATTTCAGCCCTTTGATATATTTTGATGTTCTAATCTGTGACAATGAAACAAAGTTATTATCATAATATTTTAGTGAGAACTCATAAATAACTACAAATAACTAATGTTAGGGAAATCTGTTTATGTTTTGTTACGTGTTTCTGGATTTCTTTTTATTATCTATCGGCTGATATATCGGTACATCGGATTTTTAAATAACCAAATGTTTGTATCGGTATCGGCCTTAAAAACAGCCTCACATCCCTCTACAGATCAGAAACAGGTTCATTAACAAAAATGATAAATGTTGATGTTATGTCAGTCACACTGCACACACACACACACACACACACACACACACACACACCCCCACACACACACACACACACACACATACACATGCACTCTGTGTTGTTTGGATGCTGACCCTAATTTAGCTGAATAAGGCTAGTTTTTACACAATGTCTGCACTGAGCTAGGTTTTTTGCTGGGCCAGTAGACAGTAGACAGTGTCAGGACAGACCTGTCAGGACAGGACGGGACATATGGGGGACGACATGCTACTACAGTAACATCCCCACTCAAACCACGGTCAGCATCTTACCTCAGGTCCATCAAGACCACCCAGCAAACCCCTTTGAGACTTTTCCATAAGTAACATATGACTTGTCAACTTTACTGCTTGTTCATATTTGTCTTAGAGATTTGTCCTCAGAAATGGCGACAGAGACAGGTGTGACATGACTAGTCCACCATGGAGAGTATCTCTGTGGTCCACATCACAAGGAGCCAGACTGATACTCCTTTTTATTCATAGATAATTTTACCAGGAAAAGACTCAATGACATTATTAAAAATGTCTTTTTCAAAAGAGTCCCGGCCAAGACAGGCAGCTGTACAACCACATGTACTGGACAAACAAACACAAAATACACAAAAACACTAAATAAAAACAGCAGAATCGGCAAATTCCTTCAATATCAACCATAACCCTAAACACATCAGGCAAGACGTCTACAGCCAGATGTGGCTGGCTCCAAGTCAACCAACACCCTCTCAGACCAGCTCCTTATGGATTTCTGTAACTTGTTCCAGGTAGAGTGTAGCGGCAAACCACCAGTAAACACCTTTTCTCCAGTTCAGTTCTACCCTGGGATCCTGGAACAAAGATTGTAAGTCCCAATACTATTTTATCTGATGTAGGTCTGAAGGTAGGATGGACCCAGACATAAAACTGAGTCCTGAGACCTAAAAAGAGTGTTTAACTCTCACCAAAAGGCAACCTAGGGTCTTTTTGTGAATGTACCCGAGTCAAACTTTAGTTTAAAAGCATAATTAGGACAGAATCACCAATTTTAAGATTTACTACATTGGTTTTTGGTGAAATGGCCTTTTGAATGGGAGAGCTAGGGGCGCTACTGTGATAGCAACAAAATCACTATTTTTAAAAGAATAAGAATGCTCAACACAACATGAGACTTTACTCCAAGTCTCACCAGGGGCTCTACACATGAACTCAGCATTCAGAACACTGTTCAGAGTTTACTAAAAAGAGGTTTTAACAATTCACTTTGGCTGTTAGTTTTTCCGGTCGCCGTCCATCTCGCCAGTCAGAAACAGTCGAGGGAGGATAGTAAAGATGGAAAGCTCCTAAAGTTTAGTTCCATATAAATGCATGGATAATGTGTGATTTTGTCGTTAGTGAAAACAAAATTGAACTTGTAGTTGAAAAATGAGCCTCATATAAGAATAACATTTCCTTCCATGGAGTCCGTTCATCTGCATTCGGAGATCGACTCTTTTTGAGTGACAAGATGGCGGAGAGAGCAAAAACCAACAGCTACAGCGAGTTGTAAAAACCTTTCTTTTTAGTAAACTCTGAACACAACCAATGTTCTGAATGCTGGGTTCATGTGTAGAGCCCCTGGTGAGACTTGGAGTCTCATGGTGTGTCGAGCCTTCTTGGTCTTTTAACAATAGTGATTTTGATGCTATCACAGTAGCACCCCTAGCACTCCCATACAAAAGGCCATTTGACCAAAAAACGACAATATACTAAATCTTAAAATTGGTGATTCTGTCCTAATTATGCTCTTAAACTAAAGTTTGACTCGGGTACATTCACAAAAAAATCCTAGGTTGCATTTTGGTGAGAGTTACATTTTAGGTATCAGTCTAAGTGTTGATAGAGAAGATTATACAATGTGTCATCCAATAATGTCCAAAGGCAAAAGTGTTTTTAAGTGTTTCTTGCATGAGTGTATAATTTTTTGGGGCCACATCCCACCCCCCCAATCTCCCGCCAATAACTCGGTCTTCTGCATGCCACATGATGAATCGTTCACATGGATAATGGGATAATTCCCATTGACCTGCAACTTTAGTTTTTCTGGTTCTGAATTTAAAATTAAAACTACTTAGTTGTCTTTTCTCGACACGTTTTTGTCACTTTTTCCATTTTTTTTTAATCCATTTTCTGCACTTTTTGACGCATTTTTGTTGTCTTTGTTGTTTTTCCCCCACATTTTTAAAGCTTTTTCAGACATTTTTTCCCACTTTTTTGCTATGCTACAACATTGAATTAAACCACATGTAATGAAAGTAGTGTACTGATCGTTTATTTGACTTGTTATGAACATTGTAGGGAACCGTCCTCGTTATTTTTTTTTATTTTGGCAATTTGGTTGAAAGAAACCAAAATTTCTGATGGGCCAAAATTGACCCGAGGACAGCAGGCGGGTCAAAAAAATAGCAGCAGTGCTTCCTGTCAGTGTGGTGAGAGTGACAATAAATCCAAATACACAGCAGCACTTTGCCAGAGCTTAACCTCCAGTAATTCTTTTCCCTGTAAACTATACAAAACAGTACATTTATGGTTTTTAGTAACAGAAACCACACCTGGACATTCACATTCTGAACAAAATGGGAGACACACTGGGATGTTTGTACCTAAGAAGAGTGTATGACATAATGCCCTTCACTAATAAGTTACTTTTGTATACATACTGTAGCAGCCGTTGAGACACACACACACACACACACGCACGCACACACACACACACATACACACACACACACACACACACACACACACACACACTCACACACACACCTCGTTACTGTTTCCCTCCTGCTATCATCAGACGTGTGTGTAAGTGATCCTGTCTTTGTGAGGTTAATTGAAGGCAGGAGCTCTGACTGTCTGAGACATAATCTGTCTGTGTATGCATGTGTGTGTGTGTGTGTGTGTGTGTGCGTGTTTGGGGGTGTTTGAAGGGAGGGATTTCTTTAATAATATTAAGACCAGACTAGTTATTAATACAAAACATTTAAAAAAAGAAACACACAAAAACTCTTCTCATTCCTCCACCTGCTCCCTCACACCCCCCAATAGAGATGGCAGTGTGTGTGTGTGTGTGTGTGTTTGGGGGGTTGCGGGGCTGTTTTGGGGAATTTGTGGTGTACAAAGGAAACAAAAAAAAGTAAGTGTGATGCCATAAGGCTAGCTATTCTCTCATATCAGCTCTCATTATCGGACATTTTTTGTGACAGGAGAAAAACCTTTATCTGGGAGAAAATGTGTCCGTCTGGCCATCTCTTGGGCACACACACACACACACACCACACACACAATGCTCGGGGTAGCAGACTGGAGCTCACACACTCACACACACAGAGCAGGTAACCGGCTCACTAGTAGAGTTAGGGGGTTAGAGAAAGGAAGGAAGGAGCTCTCACCAAATGCACCCCCCCCCCCCCCCCCCCCCCTCTTTGACTGGATTAGAGCCCACTAGTATTCAGTCCAGGTGCTCTGACGGACGGAGGGGTGAGGGGTCCACGTAGGGTTAATTTCCCTTACCTAGTGTGAGACCACATCCCGCTGTTTGCTGTCTGACACCATCACATACATGGGACCTTTGGCAAATACTGAAAATTAGCAGCAAATAATGCTGCCATGCCTGGAAATACAGATCTATGCATTATACATCCACACAAACACAGAGCGCACACTCATTACGCCTAATCAACAAGACGTATGCTCTTTGGGTTCCCTGGGTCTGTTGGGGTTAATTTGCAAACCATTTATGACTTTATTATCATGTCATGTCTTTATTCACGCCATGCCATATGCATAATATTAGAACGCCGTGACTGCTGACACTTGGAGTGCGAGATTATTTCTTCCTTAAATGAAGTGATAGTGCGTTTCCATTGTTGTGGATGACAGGGGAGGAGACATAAGAGCTAATTAACTATGATTAGGAAGAGCTACAGTCACTGAACAAGACAGAGTTCTCGCTTCCTGATTGCTTCCTTTCCTTTCCTTTTCTTCACTTTCTTTGCCTTTTCTACTCACTGCTCATGTTTCCCCCTTCTGTCCATCCATGCTTGGAGGACGTTCCTTTTGAAGAGGAGAGCTAGAGAGCCCTCTCCTGGCTGACTGTAACAACTGTTCATCAGCTGAATGTTTGAGAGAAGTACAATTTGCATGGATTAAAAGCCATAACAAAGTAATTTGTCATCATCAACCCATCTTCCATACTTTAGCGGGTTGTGAACAAAGTTACCCATGATGCAGTCCTCATCCTTGACGCTCCACTTCCAGGACTGATCCAGCGTTGCAGGAAATTCCGGTGGATGCGATTTCCGTTTCCTTCCTCTGTCTCTGTGTTGGTTTTCTAACGTCTGGTGGATCTCGGAGCACTATGGTTAACTGCTCCTCGGACTATTGAGACTTTTAAAAAAGGACCAAGAACTTGTGAATTTTAACCTTGCACAATAATGTTGTTGCACTATTTATATATGTTTTAAACTGATGTTTTTACCTTGCTGTTATGATCTTACCTGTAGCACTTTGAGGTTTGTCTTAAATGTGAAGTGCATTACAAATAAAATGTATTATTATTATTATTGTTAGATTTCTTAAGGGTAAATCCAGACAGCTAGCTAGACTACCTAACACTTAGACTTTATTGTCATTTTACTGCACATCCACAGTATAGAGTTGAGCAAGATTACGTTGCAAGGCTCCAAAAAAAGAAAAAAAAACAGAAGACAAGTAAAAAGAAAAATAGTATGACTATATGTGCAATATAAAGCACGTGCAATATAAAATAAAAAACTATATTGAGACAATTATGACTAGTGCAAAAATCCGTTGCAGCAGGATGTATTGCAGTGAAAACAGTGAAATGAATATTATTAATTTAACAATTAACACACGTGTGGCTAACGATTGATGTAGGATGTGCTGCGACAAAGGGGAAAAAAACTATTGACAAAAAGCTATTTTGTCAATATCGGGGTTGATTTCTGATCTTAATATCGGATTGGTGCACCCTAGTTAAAACTCCTAAGAAGCCTCACGTATCAGGAGATGGCATTTATGTACTACCTGCCAATGGAAACAATGATTTATAGACCTTTATTGATTCATTTTTTAAACATTTTTTTTTTAACACTTACAACAACAAAAGCTTCATTGAGATTTGAGTAAAAACAAGCCAAGCAAGGGAGCAGACAAAAACACACAATATTTTATACATCATATATCAGAAATGATCTTGACTTAAATAAAATCGTCACGCATGTCATTTACATATGGAAAGATGCATATGAAATATGAAAACAGTAGGCTTCTTATAGTGCTTACCAAATACTTTCTTCATATCAATAATTGACTCCCTTTTATGACAGAATACGTTAATAACAATGTGCTAAATAGATGTGTTCCAAAAGAGACAACAAGGATAACTATACACATACTTACATAATTTACCGGTGTGTTGTACTGCATCCATAGTTTCACTTAAACCACCCGCCATGATTCCCCCCCCCCGCCCCATACAATGCTAAAACCCAGATAACATAAATGCACACCCAAAACTTTAACACAGCATTATTTAGAACACACTTTGACTTGGACAAAAATTATTCAGAAGTAGTTTTTCCCATGAGCCTTTGCATCGCTTCAGCCCAGAACAGTTCAAATGACCCCACCCCTCCCATGCAGAAACACAACATCCTTTGTTATCTCTGCTTACTGTAATATGATCTGTGCACTGCATACTTAATGGGATTATTACAAACAACGAATATGATTTGGTAATGAATATGAAAGAATAAGTAGTGACCACTAAAGAGTTGAATTAAATCTGGGTGCAATAACGAATCATGTCAAGACCACAACGAGGGTATCCTCTGACATCACAGGAAGTAATCTCAGTTGGCATTTGGCGGTTATGGTGCTTTATTATGGCGTTACATTATGAAGTACTGTACACTCTCTTACACAGTCAGATAGGGTCAGCAGTGCATGTGCAATCAATAATTAATATGAGTGTGTTCTGGACAGTTTGATCACAGCATGTGTGTGTG
>NC_045742.1:1882096-1883031 GCF_008692095.1 Etheostoma spectabile
GGGGGGGGGGGGGGGGGAGTTGAACGTGTGTTTTTATGTGTATGATCAGTGAGGTCTTTGAAGCTTTGAACCCCTCCTGCTCCTCAGTAGAGCAGATGAAAGATGGTATGTGGTGGGATTGAGAGTCCACTCGTTCAGACCAATGAAAAAGCACGATGATCTAATAACAGTTACGATACAATCACAAGTCTGTGCTTCCATTTCTGATAACACTGGGAAAATGAAGGAATAGCCATAAGCTGTGTGAGTCATTTTGTCTGTATGTGTGATGGATGTGTGTCATTGGATGGGCGGGGGGACTCGGAATTTCTGAATTGAAAGTTTCTGCATGTGGGGTAGGACAGAGAAAGCATAAGGATTGTAAAATATTATTGGGGTGAAGGAGGCAGGTGGCAGGCACCACCCAAACCCACAAACAGCTGTTCATTTCTTAAAGCCCCCTTGTGCCCCCCTACAAGCATCAATTCTCTCTCTATCCCCCCTGTATGCATCCATCTCCCGCTCCACCCCCACCCTCCATCCACATCCAGCCATTCTTCCCTCCCAGCTCACTCCGCTCCAGCTAACCTACTTTGATCATGTGCCTAAATCAGGAAAGCTACTTCACCCGTATATTATATTTATATTTATATTTATATTCTGTGCTGTGTGACGGATGTTGCTGCTGTAACACCATCATTTCCCAATTCTTTGGGATCAACGCATATCTATAGGATGCAACTCAGAGGAAGAGACTATTTTTCTGAAGTAACTATTGATTTTTATCGTCAGAGCACAGAAAGTCATAGAAAACTGAAAATTATTACATAATGCATTGTGCAGGTTTTTATACACCATGTGGTTTTTATTTGTTGTGTTTTAATAACCTGATGTTTTTATGATTAGTCTGTTGTATTTTGCTGGTTTATGAACCACGTTGTAACTGGGGGGGGGGG
>NC_045742.1:1883041-1884408 GCF_008692095.1 Etheostoma spectabile
GAATCACCAGACACCTCCCAATACAATATCATCACGATACTTAAGCCACGATACAATATTATTGGGATTTTAAACATATTGCAACATTCTGTGATATATTGCAATTCATAGCCTTTTTTCCAACTTCTAATTTATTTTCCCAATTTCAAATGGCGTCCCCAAAAGGAAACTTAGTCAACATCTGTTTCATCTAAAAAGAAACATATCTCCATCTGTTCATCTGTTGCTGCAAAATGGGACAAACTGACCAACACATATATAATACATAATAAATTATAAAAGATCCATACTTGGCGTCTGTATATTGAGACAGTATTGCCACTGAAACTATCGCAATACTATGCTGGATCAATTTTTTTTTCCTCCACCCCTAATTGTAACACGAATTTGGAACAAGTGCTCTATACATAAAGGTTATTATTTATTATTATGAAATTGTCTCAGACTGCATGCTTTGTGACATCCATAGAGTGGTGCTATAATATTTATCATGTCTTTCATCCACATCCCACATGTGTGTTGCTGCTTCCCAGGGTCAGTCCTTTCTTCTCCTTAGGGCAGACGGCGAGCTCACTTCCTGGCCCTCAGCGCCCGGCCCACCAGCATGAAGACCGCCCCCGAGATCAGCTCCAGGGGCACGCCGGCGGCCGCCACCATGAACGACAGGCCGTAGAGCACCGAAACCTGGGCGTGGGGACACGCCTCTCCTCTCTCCTGCAGGACGTAGCGATTCACCTCCATCACCTCCATCCACAGTACATAGAGGAGCAGCATGAACAGGAACAAGCAGGCTGGGGGGGAGACATAAAGGCTATGAGGGCGACACGGGTATACAGGTAGACAGGCTATCAGCCATGGTGGAATTTAAATTTAAGTACAATGATTTAATTTATACTGTATATTGATCCCCTGTGAGGAAATCACAACGTACACACTGCTTCACTTCATACACACACATGGTCAAAACCTATTCATGCACAAATGGAGAGATGTCAGAGTGGGGGGGCTGACCAGCGCCCTGAGCAATTGGGGGGTGGGGGTGGTTGGTGTCATGCTTAAGAGCACCTGGCAGTGCCCAGGAGGTGAAGTGGCATCTCTCACACTACCAATCCACACTCTGTGCGAGGACTTGAACCCGCAACCCTCTGGTTCCCAACCCAACTCCCAACAGACTGAGTTACTGCCACCCCCAACTACTCAAGAACTCTACTTAAGTATTAGTATATTTGAGGTACTTGTACTTTACGTGAGTCTTACTTTACTTGTTATGCTAATTTCTGCTTTTAATCCCCTACATTACTCTGACAGCGTTAGCTACTCGTTGATAAATTCAGATTTCCACACACAAAACACATGTTTTTAAAATA
>NC_045742.1:1884418-1895228 GCF_008692095.1 Etheostoma spectabile
CTATAAATTAAACTGCCCTACATTGTGCAGGCCTACAAGTCCAGCTGAAAGTTTTAGCCAATTAAACAGAACACAGAACAGTTTTGATCATTTCTAAAATGTGAGGATTTTTCTGCATTGTACTTTTACTTTTAATATTAAGTACATTTTCCTGATGATACTTTTACATAAGTCGCATCAGAGTGAGCGTCACAGCAAAGTCATTTTACAGTGTGGTATTAGTACTTTTACTCTAAGTAAAGGATCTGAATACTTCCTCCACAATCAGTGCCAGAGGAATGCAGCTCCATCTCATCTCTACTGTTACCACGGTTGCAGTGTTTGAACCTGCTGTTGTTATAGCGACAGTACTACAGAGTGACATCTGATCTGCTGCTCTGCGTGTTGCCGGGTGTGTGATGATATGATGATATGTGGGTATGAACAGCTGACATGAACGCCACACATGTGCACAGACTATATTTTACCAGCAGCGATGAGGAAAGCCCCGCCCAGCTTGTAGAGTTTGTGGCTGATGAAGGGGACCCCGCAGACCAGGAGGAATCCTCCACTCAGAGCCGCGACCAGGCCCAGGATTATCAACACGGTCCAAAAACCCCGAAACACTGCAGGAAATACACCCAGGCCGCCATCAAAACAGCTACTTAAACATGTATACACCATGGCAAGTGATTGTTTGCTGTCATCAAGAACATTGAGTTCTGTTGTCAGTATTTATTTATTTTATGCAAATTTTGGCAACTTGAGGGCAGTGACCTTCTGAAATTAAAGAAATAGTTTGACATTGTGATATTAACCCTGGGGGCCCCGAGGCCATTTTTACAGTTTAATTTCCGTCTGGATTTATTTTATAAAAAAGCTTGTAAAACATCAACCCTGTTGTCTACAGTCAAGATATGAACATCATTTTTTTTAGGACAAACTGGGTTATTAGAATATTTGGGTTAAAGTGAGGTCCCTTGCATGTTAAAAATGGTTGTAGGGCCTTAAAGATTCCAGATATGTATCAATATCACAGACAGATGAGTAATACATAAGCCATTTTCCATTTTAAAACACTTCTCATATGTCTTGGGAGTCACACTGTGAAGAAATAATCATTATAACTTATACAGTTGACAAAATACATGCATTTTTTCCAAAAAAGTCAAGACGTTTTGCTCTCATGACATTTACTTATGCCAATAATAACATAATAATGTCATATTTATTGATATTACACCCACAGCAATGTTATACAAGCAAATATGTGTCTAAATAGTGCATCATTTGGCCTTCCATAGAGTAAATAGGCAGTTTTGTCCCCTCTGGCCTTCCATACAAGAGGGGTGCCTTTATCTCCCATATATGGGCATGTACTTCCTGAAACAATAGACGGGAGAGACAGGGCAGAGATGGAGGAGCGAGCCAGCGGCAGAAATGAGCCAAAACGTGATGAATTATGGATATAAAGTGGATCAATCTTGGATGTAACAGTATGGATTTAAAGCCCAAAGAGGCTGAAGTTCCAGGCTGGATAGAAAATCCCCTGTAGAGGCTAGAAAGACGGGGAAAAGACCGCTGTAAACGCGCAAACGTCAGGATGTAAACAAAACTGAAAGTGAGTAAATCACTTGTATGGTTAAAAAGTTATTAAACTATGAATCAGAGGTACTTTTTTACTCGTGGGCGAGTGTCTCGGGCTCAGATAGGAAGATTGAGTTCCTACCTCTGTGGGACAAGACTAGAGTCATTAGTGTTAAAGAGAAATTGTGGCTCTTGAAGTAAAGAGCACTAATTTGTTTAATAAATACAAAAATTAAGGTGTAAAAGCAACAATTTGTGGTTTCCAGGGAGTCATGTGACGGATTATTTCTTGGCTGGGTGCAGTGACTTGCAAATGAAATATACAAGACGTTAATGCCTGAGGTTTTGTAACCTTTGGACAGAGCAAGGCTAGTTGTTTCCCCTCGCCTGCAGTCTTTATGCTAAGCTAAGCTAAGCTAAGCTAAGCTAACCACCTCCTGGCTGTCTTCATATTTAACGGACAAACATCAGAGTCAATCTTGACATCTAACTTTCAACAAGAAGAGTGAATATGCTTTTTTTCTTCCAATTTTCCAACTATTCTCATAAGAAATACACTTTACAGGTGTTTTATGGGGGGATTTGAGTATTTTTGGAATAATTTAACTACTTTTAGGCCAATACGTAAATTAAAAGATTCCATATTTCTACACCAGTTTTATTTTTGGAAGTGTGGGGACTGAAATTTGGGGACGTGTGGGGGCGGGGCACGTCTAAAAACTCTAGTTCTGAATGTGCATGTGTAATGAAGAAATATGAACACCATCTCTCTACTTATTGTATTTGTTTTTCAATCATTTCTATGCTCCTTCAGTTGACCCTTCCTTCCGCTTCTCAATGTTAGTGAATTGGGAATTTTATTTGACTACTATTCTCAATATAAATGTTCAAATGTAAATTGTGAATTTGTGTTTATGTGTCACTGTGTGAGGACCTAATTGTAAAATAACGCATGTGTGGCTGTGTGTGTGTGTGTGTGTGTGTGTATACAGATCAGAACAGCTTTAATCCTTACATGTTCGTGGATCTACTAAAATATGAACTCATTTGGTATTTTATGATTGTGGTAGAGGGAGTGCTGTTAAACAAGTTAGTCCAAAATGAGTGGATTGAGATGAGATGAATGTTCTCTTCATCAAATCTTTCTCTGAGCCCTCATGTGTCCTGTACGGAAGCTTCTACATCTTCACTTTTCTTTAGTTTTCCTTTTTCGTTAGTTAGTCTCCTGTCTGACTATGTGTGTGAGTGCGTTACCTGCTGTAGCATCATAACTTGGATGTGGCACCGGTCCGAGTGCAACAGGCAGAGGGAAGAGGTAACCATGGATACAGACCTTGGATTCTGGCTGGTTTGCTAGATGAAAACGAAAAAGGAAAAATAACATATGTTGAGGTTGAAAAAAAAAAACTACAGAGTGTAAATTAAAAACACTATACAATATACAATGATGTGGTTCTAAAAAATGCACAACCCAAAAACACCCCCAACTCTGAAATGAATGCATATGCACACACATTCTTCTCACTCTCCTCCGGTTTTTCTGTCAAACATCTGAATTGTAGACATTTTTCTTTCTTGCACTTGTTAAGCATGTCAAGGAAACCACACTGTTAAGCAAGAGACATGCAACCACAGTGGACGACCCCCAACAACAACGTTGTGACGCTGCCTTAGGAAGCGTACGTACTGAAGAGAGTGGCCAGGACTGCATGTGCTGTGGGCTCCACCTGAAACACACATCGCCAGAAGAAGCCCTCGTGGTGTAGAGTGAGAGATGGAGGAGAAGCAGTGACAGCTTCCACTAACTGGATCTAAATGATGAAAAAGAGACACGCTGACATCAGCACACCAACAGGGAGACGGACACGGAAATGTCTGTCAGCGTTGTCCACACGTCTCTGTTAGCACGTCTCTGTGTGATCCTGGGATTCAGAACATGCTTCTGATTGTGGTCTGCTCGTGTGAGGTTTTCAAGTGGAACTTATGGAACACGCATGACTGGTACTCTCCATTTGCTTGTCAGGAACATGATTGATGGTGCCGAAGAACACACGGCAACTTTAATCATCCTCTTTTATTGAAAATGAAAGACTTTGTTGTGCTGTGGAGTTCACCAGAGGGATTAGCTTTCATAACTATGTCCCTTTCTTTGCATTTTGTGAACTTTCCTTACAAATGTAGCATGGAAGAATACACTGGGAAATGAAAGGGGCACCACAACTCCACTGAGTTTACACACAAAGATCAGTTGACTTGGGGAGTGCTGCGCTGTCTGTGAGAACACTTGTATGATGCCTCTGGAGGGGCTTTGTCAAGAGAAAATAACCCAGATGATGTCATCAAACTGAAGATAGTCCCACCAGCCTCAGCTCTTAGTGTTAAAGGGGCCCTGCCACATGTATTTCATTACTTTGTGGCAATGTTTGAAGTTCTACCATGGACTTTGTAACATTTTATGTGGAAAAAATGCCTTGGTTACCTTGTTTCAAGCCATTCTAGCGTGGTGTAGAAAGCCTGCGGGAACATCCTTAATATGTGCCGGTTCTCATTAATATTCAACGAGCTCAGCTGCTTGACTCTAATTGGCTAACAACTAGCCAATGAGAGCCTGGCTATCAGCATTCTTTACCCAGCTCATGAATGAGCTCAGGCAACATGACGTCAGACTGACCAGCTGTAGTGATTGGTCTGATTTCTCCTCTTATTTCTTCTCAGTGACTAGAGCTGACAGAGGAGGTAGCTGTTCATCTTCACATTCACTACATAACACACACACACACACACACACACACACACACACACACACACACACACACACACACACACAAATGGACCTGGCGTATTTCAAAAAACGCAAGTAAAAACGGTTTTGTGTGGCAGGGCACCTTTAAGTGCTAATTAGCTAATGCTACCATTCTAACCCGCTAACTAAGCTCAACTAAACATCAGTGTGTTAGCATTTTCACTGTGAGCATGTTAGCATGCTTATCTTAGCATTTCTGTCAAAGCACCGCTTTACTCTTGTAAACAAAAAGCCTGCATTACTAAATGATGTTTGAGAGACATACCAGACCTGTACTGCATCATTATGGTGTTGGAATAATCCAAAAAATTAGTTCCCGACTGAGAAAATTCACATAAAACAATAACTGAGAAAAAGTTGGAAAGGTTAGAAAGTTTAGTTATTAGCATGAACCCTGACAACAAGTCAGGGAAAGCATTAATTGGGTGCTTTTAGAGAATGTAACGTTACGGGTGCAGCGACAAGTCTGGGACAAAATCAGTCATATTAAGCTTTAGTCTGGCTATCACCAGACCAAGAACAACTCAATAGATGTGAGACTGAGCTGGTCTGGGGGGTCTGCTCGGTGTTTTCTCTGCGAGAGGCGGGACCAACAGGCAGAGTTCAAATGACTCTGCACGCAATTGGATAGTCCTTCAACCAATCAGAGTAACGATCTGGGGGAAGTAGAAGTGAGAGCAGCATCAATGGGCCGCTATGTTGAATGTAAACAAGAAGCTGCTTGGTCGCTTCTCCATCGTCATGGTGTTAAACCCACCAATAGCGCGCCAGGTAGATCAGCCAGTTTGTGATTGGTTCCCGCAAAATTGTGAACTGAAGCAGGAGAATTAAACGTGCAGGTTTCCAGAACGAGCTGCAGAAATCAAATTACCGGCGGAGTGGGTGTGTGTGTGTGTGTGTGGGGGGGGGTTGGCCAGTCTTTTGAAGCTTCAAACTGGAAAAAAATCCTGTAAAAGGTATTGACGCTCTGATCAACAAAATACTCCAAATCATCTTTGTCTTTGAAGTCAGAAGTCACGTGAATTCAGCAATGGAGGGTCTCACGAAAAGATGCTATTGGAAACATTATGGGAAGATCCTACACTTCCCATAATGCTTCCAAAAGCACTAGATTCTGGTTTTGGAGCTTGTCGAATCAAGTAAAAACAAATCAAGCAAAAACTTGAATTGAATTGAAAATGTTGAATTGAACTCTGCTACATTGACATGGTTCATTCTCACCTAAATCTGTTTCTCTTTTACGTCCCCCACCCTTTACAAGAGTGCAAGACTAAACTATTTTGGTACTTCTTTAAATATCCTATAGTGGCATAGCGTGCACACCACTGTCCACACAGCGTCTGATCAGATTCCCCATTGGCCTCTCCTCTCACGTGATGTGATATTATGACTAGTATTGTATACAACAGTTTACTTCTAGGTCACCGACCAGTTCTGACAGCCAGCAGTAAAGTTTGCATTCACTGTATGTATCTGTGCTGGTGAATATGTGTACACATCAGGGCTGCACAATGAATCGCAATATTACTGCAATATCCAAATTATTTACAGTACTACAGATCAACGGAACAGATTCTTGCAAAAAAATCAAACTATAATCAATTACATTTTTTCAGTTTTAATGTTTCTCAATGAAAATAAGAAAAACGCTACAAAAATGATCCTCCTCTTCAATATTGTGAATCACATTGCAATTGCAATATCAGTTAAAATAGATATTTTTCTCAGATCGTGCAGCCCTAGAACCCATGTATCTGTCCTACCTCAGTCCCATTGGCATCTTTAGTCAGTGTTGTTTGTGTCGGCCATGGATACGGTCCACAGTTGTCACTGGCCACCAGCCAGTAGTCTGTACTGAAGGCAAGGAAGAAACACAGAGTCCCGAGTACCCCAAAGATCCCCCCAGCCAAAGAAGCAGCTCCCACCCTCATAACTCCAGCCTAAAACCTCCTTCACAGTGCTTTTTCTCCTCAGCTTTCGGTCTTCAGGCCAGTTCTTCCTCAGCTGTCTGGTGTCCACACTGCAAACCCTCTGCCAGTCGGGCTCTCCCAGCCACTCCCTGGCATGCTGGGAACTGTGGTGAAAAGAAGCTCCAGCAACTGAGGAGGTCAGGCGGGGGGGACAGGAGTTATTTTGGGAAGCCTGTCCTCATCAAATTACCGGTGGGTGTGCTGTGCATTTGTAAAGGAACCAAGGCGAGGCAGGATTGGTTTGAGTGTGTGCTTGTAATGTGGACGGTATCACCCTTTACGACTGCAAGCTAAGTCTAAGGTAGGTGTCACAAACAAATTAGACTAGAGATGCAAATGGCCCTCAAACCTCCAGCAAGAATTGAGCTTTAATGTAGCTCGCAAACACTAAAAATGATAAAAACAGGAGGTGAGTCATTAATCCATTTAAAAGTTTTAATTGGAAGATATCCATAAAATTGCAAAAAAACTGTGAAACCCACAACTACATGGCCAAATAAATATGAGGTACTTATCACTTCATGGAGCCATTTTGAAATGACTGAATTCACTGGTTTACATTTCTTGTCCTCGCTGTCTGTCCTCTCCCAGTCCGCCTTCACTACTGCTTCTCGTTCTCCAAAACAAAGCTGAGTTGTTTCTTCGGGGTTCTTCCAGCAGGGGCTTGTTGTTGGGGAGAGACCTGCTCCTTTCTGGCAGCTGAAGATTCGAGATCCACCAGCCCTCTGGTCTGAGACGTAGCTGCCGGGACAGGTGACTCCTGGGGGGCGGGCCTCGGGCTCATGGAGCATACTGCCAAGAGAAGAGAGGATGCTGTGAGCTCAATGTTACACCATAGTGGTCAGGGTCAAAGGTCAGGAGGTGGAGAGAGACGAGAAACAATCTTACCCTGTGTTTTTTTGGTGCTTGAGAGAAAGCGGAGGAGTGGAAAGACAAGTGTCGATATTACAGTTGTTCTGATACCAATACCAGTTTCAGAAGTACCGTCAATACTGCCTAAAATGATGGTATTGGTACATATATATATATATATATATACAGTATATATGCAGGTATATGCGCCAATCCAAACAAAATCTACTTTAAAGTTGGTTATTTATGTTCTGTTTCCGTTATGACAGATACAGATCATACAAGAAATGCCCATGTCATTCATTCTATGTGTGTTTTTGTAACTTCTCTGTATGTTGTATTTGTTCACTTTTTACAAAGGGTTTAACAATCATATCCCATATATACAGGGTTGGTAGTATACAACTGTTAAAATTGAATTTACATGTTTTTTTTACTCTGGGCTAAAAAAAAAAATGAAATCTGTCCTCAGTATTGGCCCATACGCAAGTTCAAGTATGAGAATTGGGACGGAACAAATAGCATGGGAACAGCTCTAGAAGATATAATAATACTTTTTGGCATCCATACACCAGTGATTGTCCTTTGCAACATAGTGCCATAGGGGCTTGGTACACAGACACAAAAAGAAACATGACATTATATCTTAGATACTTCTAGGAAATACTGCATGTTTTGTCCAATATGTGTCTTTCACTGTACCTGTGTGAGACCGGCTGAGTCCTGCTCTCACTCTGCGTGAGCCACTGAACTCTCCGTCCCCCCCCTGTCACATGGGAAGTGTACAGTCAAACAAACAGTAACAGTAGCAATGATGTACACTGCTGGTCAAATGTTACTCATTTCCATTCCACTCCATTGTAGACAGAATACCAGCTGATTTGAGTGGAGGGGCTGATCTTTAATGCAATATCTACATTACCCATCATCAGCAACCATTCATCCATTGTTCCAAAGGCACATTCTATTTACTAATCCGACATCATTTTTTTAAAAACTAACTGAGAAAACATTGTAGGAAAAAAAAAAAAAAAGTAGGAGCAAACAGCAATTGGTTGGTTTTGAAAGATAACTTAACCCTTGTGTTGTCTTCCCGTCAAAATTGAAAATCAACACTTTTGTTGACGCCGTTTATCACTGTTTTTCTTACGTTTTTGTCCCTTTTTCAACACTTTTTTAATGTTTGTCACTTTTTTTGACGTTTAAGACTACAAAACACTAAGTTATTGACTTTAGTTTTACAGTTATTTTTGGAATTTATGGTCAATAAACCTCATTTATAGTAAAATTATACCTAATGTTTGAGTTAGAAAAGCAGAAATTAGGAAATATTTAGACTAACTTTAAAGGAATGGATGTTGATGGATGATCCCAGACTGGAATGTGTCAAATTTTGCTCGATATTATTTCAAAGACACTTCAATGTTTTTCTCCAAATGCTATAAAATTGAATAAGACGCCCCAAAATTAATGAAAGTAGAGATTTGTCCTGAGAGAGACATGTTTGAGGATAAAATCAGATATGTTTTTAATTTGCCTGATGTATTTCAGATTGCCTTTTTATTCTTAAAACAATACCAGTATGTAGCATTTTGGAAGGATTATTTCACTTGATTTGTTTAACTTTTGACTTGCTTCAATAACAATCAGAGGACATGAGACTGAAAGACGTGTGTTGACATGGTACCTGTGTATTAGACATGGATCTTTCTCCCAGACTCTGGTGTCTGTAAAGAGGCTTCCTTGTCCTGTCCATGGTGGCGTCCTGGTGCAGGGTGTGTCTGCTGTAGGCTGGTGTCTGCTGGAGAGACAACACAAACAGGAGATGAATACTACATACAGTACCTATAGTGGTGTAGAGGTACACAAACCCAGGCTGGGGATGTACCTTGTTGTTGAAGTTCTGCAGGTTTCTGGAGAGAATCCGCCTGATGCTGTCCATCTCCTCGGGTAAGAGGGGACGGCTCTGGGAGCGGGGGTCCACTCTAAAAGTCAGGTCCATTAACCTTTTTCAATTAGCACATGTCACAGGGTCATATTTGGATTTGCTCATTTATAATTACAACTAAATCTGGTTATTTCTCAACAAATGTATCTGGTGTAATGTTTGCAGACTATGTGTTAGAGTTCCGACCCCCTACTTTATTTCTTCTTCGGTGGTCCTGTTACCATTAATCCCTTGAGTCCCCTTTCCCTCTCACCTTTTTTGTAATACCGTTCTGATGTATGACGAGGTCTGTTCATTCATGTTTGTCACCAGAGGAAATAAAAGAGATCCTAGTGTCACGGTGTGGGGAATAAAATAATCACAACGCAAAAGTCCACTTCTGTTTTAAGGACTACAGGGTCCTTAAAACTAGGGAAGTTTTAAGGACTACTTCTATGAAGTCCTGGACCCGACTATGAGAGATGCTGAAATGAAGTTAAAAAAAAAAGTATATTCTCTGTATATTCTCACAGTGGTGGCGCCTCCTCGTCCCCCCTCTGGTCCCTTCTCTCCAGCTCCTGGTAAACTCTGAGGATGCTGGAGGGAGCCTGGTGGTCCTCATGGATCAGGAAACGACGAAGGTACTTCTTGTTAAACTGCTCAAACCTCACTCACACACACACACACACACACATTTATAAAATACATTTCAGTGACCAGCTGACTGGAAGAATATCTGGACTTTTTGCATGTTTGCTGCCACCTACTGGTCCTTTCAGGTCCTATTTTTTATGGCCATGCATAAGCATTTCCAGGAAACCCAATCAGAAAACACAAAGTAAATGTAAAACAAAAGAAACTAACTTGTCCTTCCAGTAGTGCTGCCCCCAGTAGCCAACCACATCCTCTATCCCGGCCAGCAGATGATCAATGAGCTAAGAGGAGACATGAGGTGAGTATATCATTCACACATTTCTTTTCCCTCTATGATGTGGGTGTCCATCCCTGCATCAGAAAACAGATTGTACTTTCTATGCTGAATCATCACTTATTATTATTTCATTTGACTGATGAAAGGGGGAAAGCAGAAGAGCCCTGTGTTCACACACAGAGGCCATGACACCAGTGCAACATGAAAGACGCATTTCTATAATAAAAGAACTCATCGCTGTGGCATCTTTACTTACAAAAAGGATATAATTTCCCCCTTAGATACTGCACGCGGATTCAAAACAGCAAGAAAAGTGTTTGAAGATACATAATGTGTTAAGTCATCACACATATAGTAACACTCTATGACTCTGTCTTAGATAATTTGCATTGATACAGACATTATGGTACAGCATGAATCCAAAAGCAAGGACATTTAAAATACAGCTAAGAAGTAGGCATTTTGAAATAAAACTATAACCAATATTTTGTTGTTTTGTAAAATTATTTTACCTTGTTTTACTGAAAGAAATGCCATATGTCATACATATACAGTATGAAATATAATTTGAAAAAATAATGAAATTATTACTATGAAAACAACTAAACGAATGATGTATGGAAGAGACGTGACTTGTGGTGGTGTTTACATTCCTCACTCCATTGGATAAGTTGATAATTACACTTGGAATACACAACTTTATTAATGCATATCCAGTATACACTGGCTTCCTTACAGACCATTACATCCCCCCCCCCCCC
>NC_045742.1:1895238-1895894 GCF_008692095.1 Etheostoma spectabile
CCCCTTACCCTGCTGTGGATCTCCTCGCTGACCGTAGGCAGAGCTCTCTTCTTCCTCTTCACATCCAGCAGCTCTACCAGAGGCTTTATAGTCATCCCCTGGAAACCAGAGAAACCCAAACTCAACAGATCTCCAAACCAAGTTCTCCATGAAGCAAAAAAAGAAAAGAAAAAAATTAATTTCACTTTTTTTTTTTAAGTGACGTTATTCTCCCACCTGTACAAAGACAGTGAAGAGGATGACGACGATGGTCGTTGTGATGAAGAGTCTCTTCTTGGGGAAGTCATCGATGAGGAAGACGAGGGAGAAGCAGATGGCCCCCCTCAGGCCTCCGTAGGCGATGATGAACTGATCTCGGAAGGTGACGGTGTTCCTCCGGAGCTTGTTCACCACGGCCGTCAGCAGGAGAACGCCTTCAGAGGAAGGAACATGTGCTCACCCACGTGAAAATCAACACTTTGGTTGACGCTTTTCATCGATGTTTTTAACTTTTTATTGTGTTTTTGTCCCTTTTTTCAACACTTTTTTCCCATTTTTGGAATTTATGGTCAATAAACCTCATTCATAGGAAATTATGCCTAGTGTTTGAGTTAGAAAAACAGAAATTAGGAATTATTTGTCCTAAAATTAAAGGAATGGATGTTGATGGATAATCA
>NC_045742.1:1895904-1896664 GCF_008692095.1 Etheostoma spectabile
TATGTCAACTTTTACTCAATACTATTTCAAAAACCAATTGCTATAAAATTTAATGAGACGCCCCAAAATTAATGAAAGTAGAGATTTGTACTTGCCAAAGAGCGTTGGGTGGAATCAATCAGGTATTTGGGGGGATTAAAAAGAACATGATATGAGGACAACATGAGGGGAAACATGAGGACAACATGAGGACAACTGAGGACAAACATGAGGTCAACATGAGGACAACATGAGGGTAACATGAAGAACAACATGAAGACAACATGAAGACAACATGAGGAAAACATGAGGGCAACATGAGGACACACATGAGGACAAACATGAGGACAAACATGAGGACAACATGAGGGGCAACATGAGGACAACATGAGGACAACGTGAGGGAACACTGAAGACAAACATGCGGACAACGAGGGCAACATGAGGCCACGAGGGAAAGACAAATGAGGACAACATACGTGCACATGGGACCACTGAGGAGACACCATGAGGACCCACATGGGAAACATGGGACACAGAGGACAACATGAGGAAAACATGAGGACAACATGAGAACAACATGAAGACAACATGAAGGCCACTTGAGGGCAACATGAGGGCAACATGAGGACAACCTATATATATATATATATATATATATTCTCTTTACATAAACTCTACAACACCTGCACTATATGATACTGTTACTTTCTCTTCCTGTTTTTCTTTTTCTCCACACACTTTCTGTATATATTATTATCTGTATTTACATTTTTCCATT
>NC_045742.1:1896674-1900414 GCF_008692095.1 Etheostoma spectabile
ACTTTTTCAATATTATTTATGGTCATAGTTCTATATCATTTATATTATGGCTTACTTTTTTATTTATTTAATTACACATTCAATTTACTTTTAACGTCACAAACTTACACTGCGATATTTGTATTTAATGCCACTTTACATTCATTCACTACCTTTTGCCCAGTGTCTGTTGGTTGTGTTTACGTGGTTTTTACTGTAGGAAACTGCTGCTGCTGTAATACGGGAATTCCCCCACTGTGCGATGAATAAAGTATTATCTAATCTAACCTAAAACAGAGTATTTATTAGGAGTATAAACCCCTCATAATCATTTCATTTTCGAGGGGTCTTTAGGACAAATACAAAAAACAAAATACATTATTCTACTATTCCAACACCAATTTACTCCCCGTTATGAAATACTACACATTAAATTTGCATACATCCCAATTGTGCTGTTGCCAAGACATTAAGAATGAGAAAAGAAAAATAGAACATCTATCATGTCAAATTTGCAGCAACAGCATGATGATTGACATAAAGACAGGTGCCAGCCACATGAAACCTTATGAAACCGTATGAAGTAATAGATCAAGGAGGTCCAATCAGATGGGGCTTTAAATACAAAGGCATGTCGTGTGGTCTAGACCTTCTCTATCTGTAAAATGTCCTGAGATACCTTTTGTTATGCTTTGACTCTATAACTAAAATTTCCTTGAAGTGATGTAAAAAGTAAAAGTGCAAGAGAGATTTTCAAAGCTACCTGTGGCCCTCCAGACGAGGCAGAGCAGCAGCGTGGAGCAGACGAAGGACCAGCTCCACATGTGGACGTCCTGGATTGTGGACACGCCGAGGAAGATGAAGATGAGGGTTTCACTCACACTGCTCCACATCTTCAGGAAGTACTGGATGCTGGTCTTGCTCCGCTCTGACACGTTAGCCTCCACATACTGCTTCATGGTCACGGCGCAAGTCACTATGCTGCACAGAGGGGGCGAAGTATGATCCGATTTTAAGATGTTTTAATTCAGCTGACACAGAAAATCTCTGAGTGTCTTTTGCGACATGTAGCAGCCTTTTGTTATGTGTTACTTTCTTTGTGTACATATTTGTTTTGTGTCAGCACTAGGTAAGCGTTTAGTTAAAATGTAGTCTCGCATTGCTAGATAGATAGTCTATCTTGCTGTCTGGATTTACCCTGCAGAGATCTGAGGACCAGGTAACCATAGTCCTCAGATTGGACAGATAATCCAGCTAGCTGTCTGGATTCACCCTGCAGAGATCTGAGGACCAGGTAACCATAGTCCTCAGATTGGACAGATAGTCTAGCTAGCTGTCTGGATTTACCCTGCAGAGATCTGAGGACCAGGTAACCATAGTCCTCAGATTGGACAGATAGTCTAGCTAGCTGTCTGGATTTACCCTGCAGAGATCTGAGGACCAGGTAACCATAGTCCTCAGATTGGACAGATAGTCTAGTAGCTGTCTGGATTTACTGCAGAGATTGAGGACCAGGTAACCATAGTCCTCAGATTGGACAGATAGTCTATCTTGCTGTCTGGATTTACCCTGCAGAGATCTGAGGACCAGGTAACCATAGTCCTCAGATTGGACAGATAGTCTAGCTAGCTGTCTGGATTCACCCTGCAGAGATCTGAGGACCAGGAAGTCCTCAGAAATCCTCATGAATACACAAAGAAAAAGGAAGGTAACAGGCATCCAAAAACGGACATCCAAACAGAGTGACATCTGGGGGAATTTCCTGCAGAACAAGAGCAATCATATATCATATAGACTATTTAAAATGTGTCCGAGTAAACCTATAAAAGACACAGAAATACAAAAGGAGGTGTTAGAGTTTGAGTTGATGCTCGGCAGCACTCACGCCATGATGCCGGAGAGGTGAAGCATCTCTGAGGTCAGGTAGGAGAGGTAAGAGTAGAGGAAGACGAAGAGCGGGGCAATGACCTGAGCTCTGTAGGTGAACCGGGACGTGAGGGCCGCCAACAGGCCGAAGAAGAAGCCTACGAACAGGCCTCCAAGGCCCACCACAAAAACCCTGCACCCCCCCAGCAACACATCCAGCCCTGACACTGACGGCAGACGGAGGAAGGACTCAAACAGCTTGTAGAGCACCTGAGAGGACAAAAGATGTATTAAATAATAATAATTCATTACACAGAGGGAAGGAAACATGTTGTTAATGGACCTTGTTAATGGACCTGGACAAAACCTACTCAGACATGGGGAGAACATGCAAACCACACAGAAAGGCCCAGGACCACCAGGGTTTGGACCCAGTCCCTTCTTGCTGTGAGGCCACAGTGCTAACCATAGGGGCACCGTGCTAGTGGTGGCCCAACCCGTGTGTGTGTGTGTGTGTGGCCCATAACAGAAGAAGATGTTTTATTGTCATTTGCTCCACCTCACCACGGTCACGGCGTCGTTGAGCAGCGACTCTCCAAACACCAGGATGTGAAGCTGGTCGTTGACGTGCATTTCCTGGAAGACGGAGAGCACGGCCACGGGGTCGACGGCAGCGATCAGAGAGCCAAACAGCAGGCAGTGGAGCAGAGAGATGTCTCCCAGAGAGCCCGGGGCCAGCAGACACACACCGTACAGGGACAGGCCGATGCCCAGCACGTTCCAGAGGGTTCCCAGCACCGCATACCTGCACATGTATGCACAATTAGCAGGAAACAGAAATAAAACTACAACAATGTATATGGTGATGAGTATGGGGATCACTTTCTGTAGGGTGTTCTCTATGAGCCACCTCTTTAAAACATGTTAAATGCTAACATTAGAATGCTAACACACATTGACAATGTTAACATGCTGATGTTTAGCTAGTGTAAGGTTAGCCATGTTCTTAGTCAAAAAGTACAGTTGAGGTATGTTGTCTTTTTCTCATGGGTGGGTCAATTCTCTGGGCTGGCAAAGCTGTTATGTTATTATTTTGTCCTTGTGATTGTGTTTTTTGGTCTTGTATATCGTCACCTTCCTAAAATAATCGCCTAAGTCATTTTTTCACGTTTCTCAGAAAACACCAAAAACTGAACCAAATACTGAACATATTTTGACTTAGGCAGTTATACAAAGGCGTAGAATCACATGACCTGTTCAACTGAGAATGTAGGAAATTTTACCAGAGGTGGCCAGCACCATGAGGAGAGGATTTAGGCAAGAAAATACTTTTTGTCAAAAAATGACTTAGTCGATTATTTTAGGAAGGTGACGATATGTTTTAGTCCTTGGTAGCTGCCTTGTCCTGTCTAGTTCTAGTTTCTGTCTTGTGGTCTCTTGTGAGTGTCTGTATGATCTGTTTTTTTATTTTATTTTGATAGTCTGTTGTTTTTTGCTGTTTTTGTCTTTAGTTTTACATCCTGTGATTTCCCGCTTTTGTGATTACCTGATGTCTTCCACCTGTTTCCCAGCCCTTGTCACCTGCCTCTTGTTACCTCATTACCCTTTGTCTGTAGTCCTTGTGTTTCTCTTGTCCTGGGTCCGATCATTTTTTCTGTTGTAGAGTTCCTGTGATTCCTGTTTGCCCGCTGTTTTGCTGGACACCTTTTATTCATAGGAGTTTTTTCATTATTAAATATTCAAACTCTGTTTTGCCTGCGGCCTCTGCCCCTGGGTCCTACATTCCCTGAAGCTCCCATGACAAAAGCAGAGAAATAGGGAGTTAACCTTGCCCCTCATGACCTCATAAGGAGCAAGATTCCAGATCAGCCCATCTGAGCTTTCATTTTCTCTAA
>NC_045742.1:1900433-1901449 GCF_008692095.1 Etheostoma spectabile
GGCTCGGTTTACACCTATCTCCATTTCTAGCCACTGGGGGGCCATAGGCAGGCTGGGGAAACTTATATTAATGTTAAAAAACCTCATAAAATGAATTTTTCATGCCATGGGTCCTTTAAAGATCTTTGAAAGAACTGACTATCCTGCAGTGGCAATAGAAAGATAGGGAATTTTAGGATTTTAGGGATTTTCCTCTGGGATGTTTGTATGTCAGCACAATGTGTGTAAAACGTCATGGCAATTCATCTAAGTCTGGACCAAAGTGTTGTACTGACCAACAGTCCAATCCCTTGAGTAAAGCTGCTAGCATGGCTAAAAATAAAAAGTATTGATAGCATTGTTAGCAGCTTTTAACAGAAAATTCATATTTTATTTGCTTTTTTCATTGATGTTTTTCATTTTACACCAGTGTTATTTCCCTGTAATGGAATGTGAAGATGTAAGAAAACGTGTATTCAACAGCTTTTTCACACAGATCCAGATGAAAACGTTGCACCAACCAGAGGATGGTGCCGAGGTTTTCAAAGAACAGCTTCCCCGGCAGGAAGTACCCCGCGTCCAACACGATGGGCGGGAGCAGGAAGAGGAAGAAAGCTTTGGCGCTGAGAGTCGGGGGGGCGGAGTGGCGGACGCCGTAGATCACCCCTCCAACCAGGAGGCCCACCATGATGAGGAGACAGCTCTCTGGGACCACTGCTGGGACTCGACCTGACCAGTGGAAACCTGGAGGACGGAGACAGGAAGACACAAGGGCTTCATGCTAATGCTAATTATTCCACCATGAGCTGAATTTCTGTCACTCTGACTGAATACATATAAACAAACATAATCTGGACTGGGGTCCTCACATCTACATCTACATCTTACATATTATTCCCTGTTACATAGTGTTCTTATTCTTATTCAGTCAGTCAGTTTAAAGGGTTATCATGTTTATATTTTATAGTCATGGTTAATATTTAATCATGATCTACTGCACTGTTCACTTTTGCACTTTTGCACTATCATCATTGCAC
>NC_045742.1:1901459-1904103 GCF_008692095.1 Etheostoma spectabile
CTACCATAGTATCTCACCTTATCATGGTCATTGCATTTCTGTAAGTGATTTCTATTTTTGTTTTAATTATTATGTATGTGTGATATATATGTGTATATGTGTTTGATGTGTTATGGTTATCTTGCTACTGGATGCCTAAAATTTCCTTTGGGATGAATAAAGTATACCTATCTATCTATCTTACTATCTATCTATCTATCTATCTATCCAGCCAATAACTACATCAGCCATCCAATCCACCAATTATCTATCTATTCAGTATCTATCCATACCATCCATCCATCTTGATCATCCATTCCTCCATCCATCCCATCCATCCAGCTATCACCGTTATCTGTTTCTCTTCTATCATCTATCTCTATCTATCTATCTACTTCCGATTCGACCATCCATCAACATCCCTCCATCCATCCCATCATCCACTCCATCATCCGACCATCATCTATCATCCATTCCATCCATCCATCATCCTATCATCTTCATCCTACCATCCATCCACTCCAATCTCATCATCCTATTCCATTTCAACCCTAATACTAACAACCATCCTTAACATCCATCTCTTCCATATCTTATTTTATCTATCTATTCTTATTATTCTATCTAGCCTCATTATTATCTATCTATCCTATTATCTATATATCTATCTATCCATTTATCTATTATCTTCCTATCATTATCTATCTATTTTATATCTATCTTTCTATCTATATCTGACAAGCCAAAAGTGGAGCTAGTACCAACAACAGATTAGAGGTTTGTGTATATTTACATTTGTGTGCACCTTCTTTACATTGTAAAAAATTATTATAATACCCTATAGATGAGTTTAGAATCTAAATCATCTTAGAGGTATTATAATAATTACATTTTAGATGAACCACTTGGGTAATGTTACTCATACAGTAGTTGATAAAGTAATCTAATAAAATAATAATAAATACCATAACAAAACATGCTCTAAAATACATAATCTTCAGATCTAAACCCTCACACAACATCTAACCCCTTCCACCAGGATGTTACCTAACGCTGAGCAGACCAAGTGAAGCTCACCCAGCTTGGCCAGCGAGGCCAGCATGATCCACAGCACGATCTCAAAGGGAGCCTGCACGTGGTGGTAGTCCACGCTGAAAACCCTCAGAGCCAGGGGCAGGTCCACCGACAGGCTGCCATCGCTGCTGTTGAAGCCCAGTGAAGGTGGCAGGTTGCGGGGCTGTGGGAGCTCAGCTGGGGGGGTCAGGGCCGAACATGCAGGCCACAACAGGCAGGCAGAGAGCAGCAGAGAGAGAGTCCACAAGGCAGCCATCCTGCAGCCATGCTGGGACAACAGGAGAGAGAATAGGACAGGGGTTTTGGGAGTAAAGGGAGGGCGGCAAACACACAACCACAACAACACACGCCACCACACGCACACACAACAAACAACAACACATCCAAAACTCAGGCAGGCAACTAATGTGCACAGGAATCCCTGAGCTGAAATGATAACCAACCAGCAGGTAAAGAGGGCTCAACACCAAACACACAAACACAACACAACCAAACACACACACACAACAAACACAACACACACACACACCATTTTCTGACTGGTATAGGAGGATAATACTACCATCAACACATATGTACAAATAACACACAAATAACACCCACCTAAGTAAGTAAAATGTATTTATATATAGCTTTTTACAAAGTGCTTTACACAAACACACAATATGATACATTTTAAAACACAGTCCACAATTAAAATGACAAAGTGATAATTAAAAACAATTAAATACAGACAGGTCAACCATTTAAATTCTTGGTGCTAGCGTGTCCAGAGCTCCATCAGCACGGTTCCTAAGCCCGGCGGGAGGAACAGTTAATAAATTGAACATATTAGACCTTATCAAAATCAATATCTCAGATACAATCATCTTACCTGAACCATGTAAAATTAGACCTCCAGTTGGGATGATGTACACAACAATGCACTCAAGTCTGAAAGCTCCTTCAGTGGACTCAAGAGAGCCTTTCATGATTTCTCTCATTAGGTCTGCTAATAGCAGTTATCAATTAATCTATTGATTATTTTCTTTTAAATGTAGCTGATATTTTTAGTCCTTGAAATGATAATGCTCCTCACAAGTTCCCAAAGTCCATATCAAGTATCAAAAAACTGGTTCATAACACATCAAACATGTCAGTATTACTGAGGATACGTATTTTCACTCAACCCAACCGCCAGTTGTGGTTCTGTTGTGTTCATTTTTTTTCCCCTAATGTCTGCATTACATTTGTACACTGTATTTGAACATGGGATTTGAAGAGTTTTATCTGTTTTACTACTTTTTATATTTGTATTGTTGAATGCAATCTTCTTATTGTTGTTTTTTAGGGTGACAATTTTAAGATCTGTCCAGGGACAACGGATGAAAAATAGCTTTTTGACTAATTCTGGTGCATTTACAGCATTGTTAATTAATGTACACTGTCCCTGTCAAATAAATTAATAAACTAAACTAATCATTGGCAGCAATCCCATAAGGGGAACATCTTGGATTTAGACTAAGGTGGGACAACTTCCACCGTTGCCATTCCTATGACTGTAATACACGGACCCCCACACATTTATTTATTTATTTATTTTATTAATTCA
>NC_045742.1:1904113-1904478 GCF_008692095.1 Etheostoma spectabile
CACATTGATGAACCTGCACAACAGTACACGTGAATGAGACAGATTGTAGCCCGAGGGCTGATTTCCATCTGCAGTCCTACAGGCAGGTTGGAGTTACAGTAAAAAAGACACAGGATAGTAGCATTTTGTATATAAAAACAAGAAGAAACAAAAAGAAAAGAAAAAAAAGAAAAAACAGGACAATTCATTTGTAAAAGAAAACACATAGTTAGTTAACAACATAGATCTACACAACTTCAACCTGTGCAGAGGTCTTATCAGAGGGCCTTAAGTAGGAATGATGTACATTAGATATTACACAGCTGTCTGTACCTGCACACACAGTCTTGACAAAAGGTCTAAACGATGAAAACACCTGTGGGGGG
>NC_045742.1:1904488-1904977 GCF_008692095.1 Etheostoma spectabile
GGGGGGTGTATTTGTGTGGGCCCTATGTAGGTACAATATTATCTAAGTGATTTAGGGTAAGTTCTTTAAACTGAAAAACAAAAGGTTGTTGTATAATCATGATACTGAAGCAGCTTTTCAGCATGAAAAGTACAAGAGATTAGGGTTTCAATTTGGATTTATACATATCCCAGGGATAAAATCTTATTTTACTCCCCCTTTGTTTGTAATTTATTTTAAGATGTATAGTTGAAAAGTACTTGGGAATTCAAATATCAATTCCCTACTCTCTAGATAGAGGCTACGTGTGAATACACCTGATTAGACAAAACCTGTCGACTCAAACCTTAATTAGAGAAAGTCGATGGATCATCATTACCTCCAATGTAGGGATAGAGGAACCCCAGGTGTGAGGATTTGTGCTTCACGGGTTACAAATCAACCCTAAGCAGGTAAATGCACCATAAATCTTCAGGCTACTGCTGTGTCAGCTCATGATGGAGCTCAGTG
>NC_045742.1:1904987-1913938 GCF_008692095.1 Etheostoma spectabile
GGGGGGGGGGGGGGGATGCCTTTGGGACAGCTGATCAGCAGGTTGAGATGCACAGCTCCTCATTAAAGCACACGATCATCATCCTTGGATATTTTACCAGGAATTCATAGGGTGAGATATGTCCACTTTCATTCATTTTAATTTTATAATCTGTACCATTCACAGTATTTATAGAGTGCTACAGTGATATGCACACATGTATTACAGTGATGTGGACTATTGGACCCTGGTACAGGTCTCTAGTCCTTCACAGGTTTCATACAGACACACCAATGGATGTGAGGTATGACGTTGTCAAAATTTCACACAAAAACGCTGGATGGTAACTGCTGGCTATCCTATTGCCTCACATTAAAGGTAATTCTGACACTTTGTGCTATTCTTAATGCACTTGAGAATGCAGTACACATGGATAGCTGGTGTCCTAATTTTGGAAATAAGAGCAGTAAGACTGAATTTTTAACATTAAGTTGGTTGAAATGAAGTTGAATTGAATATAAAATGTGACTGTGCTGGTAGGCTTGTATAAATTCTAATGTCAGCTGTTAAATTAACCTTGCCAGAGGAGTCGTCCCTGATCTCTGTGTTTAATTCAACTGCCTGAACATCGTGTGAGTTTGAAAGTTCAAATTGTAGTTATGATACATTTTAAAAATTCTACAGACTAACCTTTACATAACAGGAATCCCTCAAAAGACAAAAAAAAAATGACACTGACTGTCTGTCTGTTTGGGGTCATCCATTGAAAAGAAATTATCCACTTCATGTCCTTTGGTTAATACTTTTTAAGTAAGTAAACGACAATCTATCTTACACATTGAAGTCAACCCAATTTAACCATTTAATATAATTAATGTACTGTATGTCTAAACATTATTAAGAGACTTATATACAACACATCACTTAAAAAACATGATTGGAATCTTATTTTACTTCATTTAGACTAGATGTATTCATGTATATGTTACATCTCTATCTACAAGGCAACTTCAATGTGCAGTATAGGTTTATAATCTTGGATTATAATTTGCTTCAAAATTATAAATACCTTACACACATACCCACTTATATATCAATAAAAAAACAATTCAAATGTTTCTCAAGTAAACACAAGATGGTGTAGCTCCTAAAGCTAACAGCAGATGGCGCATGAGAGCAGGCTTCATTTCATCAAGCAAGAAAACACAGACATGTAGTAGATATAGGTATAAAAACATAAAAACATGAATTGTTTGAACTTGTTTTTATGTCTCAGTTGCATGTGGGCATGTGTAAACTTGGAGGTTGCAGTGCAGAAGCAACATAAAAAAGCCTTTAGTTAGTATCACATAGGTGAACACAATACTTTTGCAGGAAGTGTGCATGACTGCATTCATTGCATATGAGGACTTTCAGCCTCTGAAATCCTCAGCACAGGGGAGCTGAAGTTGGACGAGCAGGGAGCTAAGTTCTGGGTGCTCAGGTAGCTAATCTTTCCGCTGTCCCCTCTTGATCCCTGATCCAGACCGGCCTCCAGTGAGTCCGGCCCCAGCCCGTGTGGCGGAGGCACCAGGCCGTGCAGGAGGCTGTTCCCCAGGTGGGAGTTACATCGAGCCAAGTTGTCAGTCAGATGCTGCATGTACACCTCCTCCAGCTGTTTCTCCAGCAGACCGTTCAGCACAGAGTTAGACATGGGCTCCAAGCCTGATCCGGGTAGATCCAAGCTGTTGTTCACACTGGCCCCCATAACCAGATAACCCTGGTCTGGTATCGATAGGACAGGCTCGCCTCGTGGGCCCTGTTGGGTTGGCCATTCTGGGTGATGGCGGGCTTCTGTAGCAAGAGGCTGAGTGTGAAAACCCTGCAGGGGGACGGTGGCTCTCGGTGGGTTGTGTGAGATGAGGCCTGAGTCGGCCACCTGCAGATCTGGGTACTGGTCCAGGAGGCTACAGTTGTCGAGGAAAACTGTAGGGTCAGCTGGACACCCAGGGATCAAGAGGCCTAAAGGACCTTGAGGGACCACTTTCAGTCCCTGGAATTGGGTGGTGTCTAGTTCTTCCTGGTTTGGACCTGATTACAGAAAGTAACGGGTGATTTGGATGTTTTCAACTTCATTTGGTTTGACATTTTTGCTATTTGGCACAAAAGCATTAGTGAGATTACATCTGAGAAAGGAAGAAAATCTTGGTTTAAGAGAAGCAAGTGAACTAGACCGTGGGCAGTTAGAGCTAAGAAACCAGTACACATGGTTAAACTTATCAATATATGGTTTGTATGATAATAAGGCTTTTTACCTGCTTCAGCTGAATCTGTCTGTAGGTCTGCAGAGATGGACTCGGAGACAACACAGCTGAACTGATCCGGACCAGGTGTGTGTGTCTGCCATCTCTTAATCTTGGAAGCAGTGGCGAACTTTCTCTCCTCCCTGTAACGCAGCACTCTGAGAAAACCTTCAGCCAACATGGCACAGACTGACTGTCCTCTTCTTCTTCTTCGGTCTCTCTTTGTACCCGTCTTTGCTTCCTATGGTTGCCAGTCTTAAGTGCAAATGGCACCGTGTTGCTGCATATGTAATTGTAAAGTTCTACTGGCTTGTTTCACTTCTGCAACTGAGAACTGGCCCCTCCACCCTTGGCCACATACTTCCTTTATTAAAATGCAACTGAAAATCACAGTTTAGAGAAAAGAGAACAGCATGCACAGGCTGAGAAAACCTTGTAAACTGAGGAGCAGAAGTAACACACAAGATCTAAAAAATACTCCATTATGAGTAAAAGTCTTGCATTAAACATACTACTTAAGTAAAAGTACAGAACGTGTCAAAAGTAACGCCCCTTTGACTGATATTGTTATTATATTATTTATTCTCATGCACCAGTTTGTACGTAGCACTTTGTAGTTGAAAGCTGATTAAGTTGGAACTATTTTATATACAGTAAGGTAATTAAAGGTGCACTCTGAGTTCTTTTTTGTCTCATAGGCTTCATTATCATACGCATCTCTCCTTGATCCGCTAGCTGCCTGCCCCCCTGAATACAGTGTAAAAAAAACGGGTCTCGGGAGACAACACGGGGGTCGTAAACGTCAAAGAGACACTAGAGGCTATGGATGGACATCAAAACACTCCAGCCAATCACCGACAAGATGGTTGGGGGAGGGGGTTGGGGGTTTCTGACAGTTAGTCAGTTAGTCATGGCAGTTATGGAAACATGGGGGCAGGGGCAAGCTTGATCTGTTTTGAATTTCCTTGGAAAGTCAACAGAAATGACCATGCAGGACCTCCTTCTTCCCCTTTGAGTAGCTCCCATTGAACCAGCTTCCAACTACACAATGCTACGCACTAACTGGTGTACAGTAAGGTCATTTAGTTTGTCCCAACCCAGGGTTCAGGCCCTCTCTGAAGGATCAAAAGAGAAATCTGAATGGTTGTAGGGTGACCAGACGTCGCAAAAACTCCAGACAGTCCCGAAATCCTAGCAGTTGTCCCAAATCCCGAATCCGAAATTCGAAATTTAGAGCAAAGTCTCAAAAGCGGACTCCCTAGTAGTTCTAGTCCGTTCATGGGGATTGAGTCGACCTGCAGCCAGCTCCCGTCCGCTGCTCATTGGCTGCATTGATAACACGTATTGCTATTTTTCATTCATTCATTGTTGAAATGAAGGCTCAGGCTGGTGTCCCGGGACCCGATGAACATGGAGCTAAAAAGCAACAAAAAAACCATCTCTGCCAACACAATCTCACTCCCGTCTCGTAAAATGCTGACGCTTGGTCAGGTGTCGTTGTCGTTGACGCTAAAAGTCTCCAAAAGCGTCATGTAACACACGCTTGGTCTGGACAACAGGCCGGTTGAGGACACACGGGGGACTCGATCCCTGCTCTCCTGGGTGAAAGTCAGAGGACAGGCTGTATGCTAGCAGCAAACTACACAAAACTAGCAGCAAACTACACAAAACTAGCAGCAAACTACACAAACTACAAGCAACACTACACAAATAAGACTAATAATCCACCTACACAAAACTAAGAACTCAAACTTACACAAAACTAAAGCAAACCTACACAACAACTAACCGCACTACACCAACTACAAGCAAAAGCCTACCATCAACTAACCATCCACAAACTCAACACGAAACTACACACAAACTACAATCAAACTACCACAGAAACACGACACAATCACAAACCACAACACGATCAAGAACAACTACACACCAAACTAACAGCACAACTACACAAAACTAACAAGACTCCAACTACACATAAACTAACAGCACAACTACACAAAACTACACAAACTACACAAAACTACACACACAACTAACATCAAAACTACACAAACTACACCCACAAACACAATACAACCTACACAAAACTAACATCACAACTCTACAACAAACACTAACACACAACTACACAAAACAACAATAGCACAACGACACAAAACTAACATCAAAACTGCACAAATACAACATCACAACTAACACAAAACTAACACACAATCACAACAAAACAACATCACACTAAAAACTAACATCAAACTCCACACAAACTAACAGCACAACTACACAAACTAGCAGCAAAACTACAAAACTAGCAGCAACTACACAAAAACTCACCAGCACAACACACAAAACAACATCACAACTAACAAAACTAACAGCACACTCACACAAAACAAGCACAACTAACACAAAACTAACAGCACAAACTACACAAAACTAACATCACACAACTACACAAAACTAACAGACAACTACAGCAAACTACACCAATAAACACTAACATCCCAACTACACAAAACTAGCAGCAAACTACACAAACTAACATCACAACTACACAAAAACTACAGCAACAACTACACCAAACTAACACACAACAACCAAAACTAACCACACACAACAAACTACATCACAACTACACCAAACTAACATCACAAACTACAACAAAAACTACACACAAACTACCAAACTAGCAGCAAACACCAAAACAACAGCACAACTACCAAAAACTAACAGCACAACTACACAACACTAAATCACAACTACACAAACTAACATCAAACACACACACTAACCATCACAACACTACACAAAACCTAACACAACACACAAACTAACACACAACAAACACAAAACTAACAACAACCTACACAAAACTAACAGCACAACTACACAAACCTAACACGCAACAACTACACACAACTCAACATAAACTACACAAACCACACACAACTACACAACTAGCACAAAACTACACAAACTAGCAGCCAAACTACACAAAACTAACACACATACAACAACAAAACTACCATCACAACTACACAAAACTACAGCACAACTACACACAAACTAACACAAACACACAACAAACTAACATCACAACTACACAAACACTAACAGCACACCTACACACAACCTAACAAATACAGCACTACACAAAACTAACATCACAACTACACAAAACTAACAGCACAACTACACAAAACTAACATCACAACTACACAAAACTAACCGCACACTACACAAACTCCACCAGCACAACTACCAAAAACCACAACTACACACCAACTACAACAACACACAAACTAACATCACAACTACACAAAACTAACAGCACAACTACACAAAACTAACAGCACAACTACACAAAACTAACAGCACAACTACACAAAACTAACATCACAACTACACAAAACTAACATCAAACTACACAAAACTAACAGCACAACTACACAAAACTAACATCACAACTACACAAAACTAACATCACAACTACACAAAACTAACAGCACAACTACACAAAACTAACAGCACAACTACACAAAACTAACAGCACAACTACACAAAACTAACAGCACAACTGTCTAGACCAACACTATAGTCTCATCCATCTTTAACCCTTGTGTTGTCTTCCCGTCAAAATTGAAAATCAACACTTTTGTTGACAATGTTTATCGATGCTTTTACATTTTTTTTTCAATGTTTGTCACTTTTCTTTAACTTTTAACACTACGTAACACTAACTTATTAACTTTAGTTTTACAGTTATTTTGGGATTTATGGTCAATAAAGCTCATTTATAGGAAATTGTACCTAATGTTTGAGTTAGGAAAGTAGAAATTAGGAATTATTTTGACTAAAATTAAAGGAAAGTATGTCAACTTTTACTCAATACTGTTTCAAAAACACTTTAATTTGTTTTCAAATGCTATAAGACGCCCCATAATTAATGAAAGTAGAGATATGGACTTGCCAAAGAGCGCTGTGTGGAATCCGTCATGTTATTTTGGGAAATTAAAAAGAACATTAATATAGAAAAACAAATTTAATTTGACTCGAGGATGTTGATGTTAAAGCACAGTCATTGTGTTTCATAATTTGTTTCATAATGTTTATGATTTGAATGCTTTTGTATTTGTATTTTCAGGTTAACATGGCAGACAAATGAATTCCTGAATGTATATAATAAATCATTTTCGCGTAGAGTTTTGAAATTCATGTAAGCCGTGTTTTCTCATCTGATCACATGAGAAATCAGTGTTTGGTGGAACGACTCCCTCTGAAACATGACAAAAAAGTCTCCACCACACACATGACAACATTGGGAAGCCATAGGTTGAACATCACACATTTTATCACCATAAAATATATCTATTATCTTGGCAATGTGTTAATATTTACTGATAGGGCTGGGCAATATAGAGAAAATCAAATATCACGATACTCTTGACCAAATACCTAAATGTCAATATTGTGGCGATATTGTAGGGTTGACTATTGGTGCTTTAACAAAATGTTATTTACACAATGAGATTGTTGATTAATATTCTCCAGAAATGATTTCATGACTTGGATTAGGTTAAAGGTTCAGGAAATGACATCACTTGTCTGTAAAACCAGGAAAAGACACTTGGCATGTTAGAATATTACGATATCTAAAATCAAAGACTATCACATCTAGTCGCAAAGTCTGCCACGATACAATATGAAATTCAAGATGATACATGAGCCTTTTTCACACATCAAAACCCATTTTTATATGTTAACAAAAAGCAACTGAAATAGGATTTGACAATGTCATTACATTTCCTAAAAACAAAACTGACTGTTTCATAAAAAGAAGAAATATAAAACAGAAATTTCAAAATAAAAGCTCATCTTAAAGATGCCAACATGTATCGATAATTTACTTTGTATGGATAATATTGGATTGTTGAGGATTGAATCGGTGTATTGATCAAGGTTGATGTAATCTTTACCCCCCCCCCCCCCCCCCCCCCCCCCCCAGGGACCACTGGTTGAATCTTTAATAACCTGTGCTATAGGTGCTGGATCCAGAGGGAGCTGGGAAAGTGTACGCCTTGTCCGGCAATTTTATTCTTTAATATCTTATAGGTTTATCAGGTTTTAATGAAGCAAAAAAGTCCAATGTTTGCCTCTGAAACATTGTAGAGTAGAAAATACAAATAACATAGTGGGAAAATTCTCAAGAACAGTCAAAAGTCCAGAACACACAGAGAAGCACTTTGAGTGGGTGGGTTAGATTCTGTGGAATATCTAATAATAATAATTATACCTATAAATTACAAAGTTTACAGGCCTGAATTACAGTGAAATATCTATGCATGCACTAATGAAGACGTGTCAGAGTGAGGGGGCTGGGCATGGAACAGCAGCCCGAGCACTTGGGGGTTTGGCGCCCAGGAGCCATACTTTGGTCCCTATGGGGACTTGAACCAGCAACCCTCTAGATCCCGGACCCAACTCCCTACGGACTACTGCCACCCCTATCTGCAGAACGTTGCAGATCAGTAACTGAGTGACCTCCGATGACTTCTTCAAAACAAATCCTACTTTTTCTACAATGCTTCTACGTTTAAGCCAATGGGATCGCCCGTTCCTTTAAGTCGAGCTAATCCAAAAACATGGACTAGGTTCTCCGGTCGGTGCCCGTGATCAAGGCAGTAGCTCAGATCTGGAGTCGGTCCCCGGGCGCTGTGATTGGCTGCCCACTGCTGCCTTGAGGGATGGGTAAAATGCAGAGAATGAATTTCCCTACATGCACTGTATGTGACAATAAAAGTACATTTACCTTATTACCTTTTTGAAAATGTATTTCATGACAACCACCAAGGAGTACTGAGAGTCAGGCTTGCAGTTTTATTTGCAGTTTTATTTTTTTTTGATGTAAGACGGGGATTACCACCATTACATTGTGAAACAGGATGCTTATAGCGAAACGAAACAGCGATCCAACTCCCCTAAAACCCAAAATAGCAAATAAAAAAAACACTCAATATTTTACATCGCTCTATGTTTGCACACTTGTAATTCTGGCATGTGTTATTATTTTAAACATTTATCATCTCGTAGAAAAAAGTTTGTCAAAACTATTACAATATATAAGAACAAGGAGAACAGGATTGTAATGGATTACTTTTAGAGAAGGTGCTGCAGGTCACTTCTAATGAAATGACTTTTATGAATAATGTTCTGTTGGCCAAAATATGAATCCATAAACAATGAATGTGTTACAATTTTTCAAAGTGCTTACAATTTGTCGTGTCTGATGATGTGTTCTCAATTACAAAAAAAGGAAGCTACATGTTCATGCTAATGGTTGATTGACATGTCATTAAGCCAATAGGCTTAGCAGGCTGAGGTTAATGAGAGGCGACAGAGCGGGTTGTAGATACCCATAATGCTCTGCTTTGGCACCTCCTTTCACTACGGCTGACAAGGCACAGCTGAACATAGAATAATAAAAAAACATACCCAAAACCATCCACATATTTAATAGCCACGTGAAATGTCGCTTTTTTTTTTTTAAATATCCTGGCTTAGTTCCAGGTCCGACCGGGTCCAGATCTGGATTTAGGTCTCAGGTAGAAACGGTGTTAAGATGCTACTGCTGCGCTTTCTTCGCTAGAGCCTCGGCCTCCTGGAGAGAGACGGGGGGGGGGGGGGGGG
>NC_045742.1:1913948-1915790 GCF_008692095.1 Etheostoma spectabile
TGGAGGAGAGGGAGAGTGTGTTAAATTAAAATGGAGGATATTGGTTTATATATTCCCTGCCACAGCAGCCCCTCTGTTTCTATGGTAACTGGCACACCTCCCTGCAGTTCCTGTTGTAGCACAGAGGAGGTGCCAGTGGGCAGGATTGAGAGAGAGCAGGAGAGGCCTGCTCATGTGTGAGGATAACATGAACAGATGTATTATTATGTAATTGGTGTGTATTCTGTAAGGAAATCACACTGTGAGGAGAGATATATTCTTAGGCACATAAGCCGCTGTTACAGGAAACAAGGCCGTAGGGATGCAGTTCAAAGAAAGGACACATATCAGCGGGTTTTTGTTGTATGTGGTTACCTTTGATCCCGGGGGAGCAGTCAAACCCAGAAATGCATACACGGCGTTGTCCTCTCTGGCATCGAAGAAGGCCTCGTAGTTCTGAGAGACAGAGGGAGACACAGAGAGAACTTCAGATGCAGATCGATGGGGGGATCACCTCCAAACCTGAGGAATGATGATGTGAAACAGGCTTTGGATCGGCGCCTGAGGGCCACTGAGAAATAGGAAGAGAACTTTAGATGCACATACAGAAGGGCTGCTCGATTATGGAAAAAAAATCATAGTCATGATTATTTTGGTCAATATTGAAATCACGATTATTTAAAGGGGCGCTATGCAGTTTTGGCCATTTCTTCACTGTTTCTTGCTATTTGCTCCCAGGTTTCTTCATAGAGCCCACCTACAGGTTTCTTCATAGAGCCCCCCTACAGGTTTCTTCATAGAGCCCCCCTACAGGTTTCTCTATAGAGCCCCCCTACAGGTTTCTCTACAGAGCCCCCCCTACAGGTTTCTCTATACAGCCCCCCTACAGGTTTCTCTACAGAGCCCTCCCCTACAGGTTTCTCACAGAGCCCCCCCTAAGGTTTCTCTACAGACCCCCCCTACAGGTTTTCTCTACAGAGCCCTCCCCTACAGGTTTCTCTACAGAGCCCCCTTAAGGTTTCTCTACGAGCCCCCCCTACAGGTTTTCTCTACAGAGCCCTCCCCTACAGGTTTCTCTATAGAGCCCCTCCTACAGGTTTCTCTATAGAGCCCCCCTACAGGTTTCTCTTTAGAGTCCCCCCTACAGGTTTCTCTTTAGAGCCCTCTACAGGTTTCTCTATAGAGCCCCTCCTACAGTTTCCTATAGAGCCCCCCAACAGTTTTTTCTCTTTAGAGCCCCCCCTTCAGTTTCTCTATAGAGCCCCCTACAGTGTCTCTATAGAGCCCCCCTACAGGTTTCTCTTTAGAGCCCCCCCTTCAGGTTTCTCTATAGAGAAGCTGTTCAATCAAGGTAAACTAAAATTTTAAAATAAATGCACAGCTCCGCATCGGTTCACCATACTGCACTTTAAACAGGATTACTTATTGCCTTTTGGAAAAGATGCAATTATTGAACTTAAAAAGCAGTAAAACAGTTAAACAAATTACTTGAACTGCAAAGTTTCCCTCAATACTTTTGACGTTTGAACATTTGTTGTAACATTCCGTGATAAGAGTTTTCTCGCAAAAAATAAAAATAAACTTTTTTGTCCGAATAACTTTTTTTTTTTTTTTCTTAACCCTCATGTTGTCTTTGGGTCAAATTGATCCATTTTCCTATATTAATGTTCATTTTAACCACCCAATTGCAATTACCCAGAATAACGTGATTTATTCCACACAACGCTCTTTTTCAGGTACAAATCTCTACTTTCATTAATTTTGGGGCGTCTTATTCAATTTTATATTTATTTGAAAAAGTGGTTTTGAAATAGTATTGAGTAAAAGTTGCCATATTTCAGTCTGTGATTATCCATCAACATC
>NC_045742.1:1915800-1915908 GCF_008692095.1 Etheostoma spectabile
ATTTTAGCCTAAATAATTCCTAATGTCTACTTTTCTAACTCAAACATTAAGTATACTTTCCTATAAATGAGGTTTATTGACCATAAAATCCCCAAATAACTGTAAAAC
>NC_045742.1:1915918-1916864 GCF_008692095.1 Etheostoma spectabile
AAGTTAGTGTTACGTAGTGTTGAAAGTTAAAGAAAAGTGACAGACAATTAAAAAAAGTGTCAAAAGTGTTGAAAAAGGGACAAAAACGTAAGAAAAAATTCAAAACATTGATAAAAAGTGTCAAAAAAAAATGTTGAGTTTCAATTTTGAGGGTTAAAGCGATGAATTGCACAGCCCTAGATCGATGGGAGGATCAACTCCAAACCTGAGGAATGATGATATGAAATTTTGGATCGGCACCCGAGGGTGACAGTTGTGGTCGGGGTTGTGTTATTTGTCCAAGGTAGGGCCTCTTTAGATCTGACAGGACTCGTTGTCTCTGAGAATGTAACCCGCAGCGAACAAGCAAACACATTGACTCATTTACTGTTCAGTCGCCTGCAGCCTCTCTCATTACACATCCCTCGCTCCTTCTCATTCCTTTGTTTTCGCTCCCACACACACATACTGCTCCGCACACAAACAGATTTTCATAAAAAGGGCTGTACAGCTACAAGTGCACTGGGAAATGCTGTTCTCTTTGTCCGTGACATTCAATACAGCAACTTGACGTTCACTGCGCAGCGTGACTAAAGACTTTAGGCCATGTGTCCATCTAACGGGAGTACGCTAGCATCTGCTAACACAGGAGATAAAGCTCTCATTTTATTAATTCCCTATCAACTGTTCACTTCTGTGAATTGTATCTCCACATGTGATGTTTATAGGAGTTTGACATTTTGAGGAATACAGTCCCTTTTTACCAAAAAGTGAGAGGAGAATATAACTTGCATCTGTTAAATATGAAGCCTTAGCGAGGTGGCAGTTAACTAACCACTAACTTACCCATCGGGAAACAGCTAGCCTGGGTCTGTCCAATGCTAAAGCAATCTGCCTATCAGCACCTCTAACACTCACTATTTAATACTTTAAATCATGAATCAGGGCTGTAGTACTCGAGTCCGGT
>NC_045742.1:1916874-1917048 GCF_008692095.1 Etheostoma spectabile
AGTCCGGACTCGAGACCGTTTTTCTCTGTTCTCGGACTTGTCTCTTACTCGCTAGTATTTGGACTTGGACTTGTCTCCGTCTCGGACACTGGTCTTGCCAGACATGGCTTTTGGGCTTTTGGTCTGAACCGAGTCCAGGTGTCTTTATTATGTTGATAATAATATTGGAGGGAA
>NC_045742.1:1917058-1919040 GCF_008692095.1 Etheostoma spectabile
AAACCCAAAATGATTGTCTTGATACTGTCATGCATAAGACCTTTTTTCCTGTCCTGGACTCAGTCTTGACTCGGACTCCAACCATTTTGGACTCGGTCTTGTCTTGGACTCGACAAGTCCTGATCTTGGACTCGACAAAAGGTGGTCTTGACTACAGCCCTGTCATGAATGTTTAATCTGTTCAACAACCAAAGTGAAAAAACGTTGCTAAAGTTGCAGTTTACCGAGGGGTTATGTGTGCATATTTTGTCCCTTTTGCAGATTTTCTTACCTGTGAACAGAGCTAGGCTAGCAGTTTCCCTCCGTTTCCAGTCATTGTGCTAAGCTAAGCTCACCAGCTTTTGGCTCCAGCTTCATATTTAACGGACAGATATACGAGTGGTTTGATCTTTAAATCTAACTCTCAGCTCCTCATAACTCTCTTATGCCAACATGTTGACCTATTGCTGTTTTGAAAAATTCTGCCATGATAACTTTATGGTAGATCAATTCTAAATCTTTATTTTGATGAATATTATTGAAAATATAGTAAAGACACTTTACGTCCACTTGGGACAGCAGAACAAGCTAACATCGACATATTCTGTTTTTTTTTTATTAACTCTAGCAGACACAAAGCGCAAAAAAACAAAGACAAAAAACAATTGGTGGGTCCGTCACCACGGGTAACATTTTTCAAATTACACAGAGTCATTTAATTTAATGTTAATACAAAAATATTATCTAGTACAGCTTTGGACATATTCAGTCTAAAAACATCAGAATCAGCATTCAAAGCCCACCATGCATGCTGTGTGTGTACTGAGGAGATGAGTGTGTGGTAGTATCATGGTAATAATTCAAAGCATATGTGCATGTGTGCCTCACCCCGCAATATTTGTTTTCGTTGAATATCTGTGGGGGGAGAGGGTTCCCCGTGGCCGGCCGGGACTCCTCCGGAACATTCCCTCTCATCCACTTCCTGTTGTCCTCGTTGGCTGCGATGTCACACTCCTCGAATTCGATCTTATTGGCCGCCAGGAAGCCCATCACGTCCTGCTGCTGCTTTTTAATCTGCAAGGGGGGGGGACATGAGGGGGGGTGGCAGAGGAGACGTTGGCAGACGTGTGTTAACTTTCAGCCATATGAGGAAACATCGGTTCACCATACTGTCATCAGTCTGCTGCAAAATTGAGGACACTTCTTTTCTGCTGTGAGAAATGACGCTGCTCGGTTCCTAAGAAACCACTCGTTCGCTGACAAGTGAGGAAGTGATAAAAGTCTACTGAAGAGGTTGAACTCGGGCAAGGCCAAGCAGGGACGGATTGGGTTTTATCTGCAGGAAAAACGCCAAATAGTGTGGAGGACGGAAACTCCCATCATCAATCTCCCATTATTGTTTAAAACGGAACCATTGTTGCATATTTTTAATTTGATAAATTGCCAAAGCCTATCATTTTTACTAAATAAAAAGGAGAGGAAATTGCCCGCAAAGAAAGAAAAGGCACCATATTTAACACTTGTCTGGTTTGTGACACTTTTAAACCAGTCCGTCCTGCTCGATGCAAAACCACAAGCTTGTTATCTCTAACAGGATGCAAATAACCAACTCTACGACCCAACAGGAAGTACACAATATGCAACACCCTACGGGCCCTCATCTCATTCATCCTTTAACGTGCTCTGCCACAGAGTAACCCAAAGTACTAAAGACGCTACACAACAGATAGAAACGTTGTCTGGATGTGTTGTTCCTGCTTCTGTCTCTATCTATGTGGCTGTGTGTGTGTGAGTGTGTGTGATTTAGTATATGAAATTGTGGTCCAATGAGGTCTCAGTGGGTGTGTGTGAGATGGAGGATGGCCCTACAAGGCCAGACGGAAACAGGAGCTCCTCCGGGACTCGAGAGGAGGTAACTGGTCAAACACAAGCCAAATAAGGCCTGCTGCAAGGAGGCACACACACATATACAGCCTCAGCTGCGCACGCACACACACACACAC
>NC_045742.1:1919050-1930488 GCF_008692095.1 Etheostoma spectabile
ACACACACACACACAATCAAATGAAAGCACAAGGTTCTGTGAGCGATAATTCACTTGTTGTCTTCCTGTGAGCCCAGACACCTACATGAGGGCTCCTCCCAGCTCTGTGGCATGCAGACGAGACAGGTGGATTATTTATTATTCAGCCATCTGCTGAAACAACAGTGAGCTATGGAAATGAGGGCGCTGACAATGCTGCTAGATTAGCCGGGGCGGCAGTTTGAAATCATTTATTGGCAGTTGCACTCCAGAGGCCAAAGTCCTAAAACCAGCTCTTTGCCCACCTGCTCTGGAAACCAGCAACGGAGTGGAACGCCATGAGCTCAGACTCTCTTTAACTCCCTGTCTGTAAACACAGGCGATCCTCCCTCTGATGGAAGAATCTGCACAGTCTGCTCTTTCTATCTTTTTGACTTACATAGTACACATTAAGCTGGTACTTGTACCCAAAACAGCAATAACTTCATCCTAAATTGCTAACATGAGAAGTTGTGCACAATGTGCACTTTCTCCTCTTTTCTCCTTTCTTTTGGTGCACTCTGGCCATTACCCAAGAAGCCTGCATTGGACTGTTGCCAAGCTAAATTAATTTGTAGGCCACGCTGGCCTCATGCCATCTGCCCCTACCTCTAATTGCACATTGAGAGTTCCCAGCTCTGCCCCCTCTGGCCCTTTGCATTGCTCTCTGGGGTCTTTAGTGGAGCTCCTGGTAATACTGGTATAAAAGAAAACAGGCAGCCTTTGCCTTTGGGTGTGGTAATAAACAACTACTCTTCTCCTGTTGCCCTATATTACTCATTATCTCTGGAACGCTAGAAATTACTTTCAGTCATTATAGTAGATAGTGAGAGCGATGAGCCAGCAGGGCCTGCAGGCTTCAGGTCTGGATGTCCTTAATCCAGGCATTCTCTTACAATACCTACATAGTTTGCCTTGGTATGCAAATTTAAACTGACATTGAGTATGAGAAAATGCAAAAGTAGGAGAGATGTTGTCTCTGTGTTGTTTGTTTTGTCCACACGTGAATCAGGCAGTAACTCTTCTGTTTTTAGCCACGCTAGCAGCATGGCTCCGTGGATGGCAGTAGCCTACTGGTCCGACAGTCCACCACTTTGGTCCAGACTCAAATATCTTCTCAACGACTAGATGGCCATGGTCATGTAGAACAGACATGCATGGTCCACAGGTGATGAATGCTACTGGGTGCTGAGTTTCCCTAGTATTCATCATGAGGTTGACGTTTTTCTTTAGTGAAATATCAAAAAAAAATGAATGTGGGATACCATAAGATTGTGTACAGACATTAATTCAAAGAAGGAATCTTTGTGATCTGTTGACTGTTTCTATAATGTCACCACTAGGTCAAAGAGTTGACGTTTTCTGTGAAATATCTCAACATCTACTATCCAAGATAGATAGAATTATGTTAAAGGTCCCATGCCATGCTGCTTTTGGATACTTTATATAGACCTTAGTGGTCCCCTAATACGGTAGCTGAAGTCTCTTTTAATATAGACCTTAGTGGTCCAATTACTGTATCTGAAGTCTTTTATATAGACCTTAGTGGTCTCTAATACTGTATGAAGTCTCTTTTATATAGACCTTAGTGGTCCCTAATACTGTATCTGAAGTCTCTTTTATATAGACCTTATGGTCCCAATACTGTATCTGAAGTTCTTATATTAGACCTTAGTGGTCCCCTAATACTGTATCTGAAGTCTCTTTTATATAGACCATAGTGGTCCCTAATACTGTATCTGAAGTCTCTTTTATATAGACCTTAGTGGTCCTAACTTACTGATCTGAAGTTCTTTATATAGACCATAGTGGTCCCTAATACTGTATCGAAGTCTCTTTTATATAGACCTTAGGGTCCCCTAATACTGTATCTGAAGTCTCTTATATAGACCATGTGGTCCCTAATACGCATCTGAAGTCTCTTTATATAGACCTTAGTGGTCCCTAATACTGTATCTGAAGTCTCTTTTATATAGACCTTAGTGGTCCCTAATACTGTCTGAAGTCTCTTTTATATAGACTTAGGGTCACTAATACTGTATCTGAAGTCTCTTTTATATAGCCCTTAGTGGTCCCCTGATACTGTATCTGAAGTCAAGGTGGAGGGTGGGGGTGTGGCCTTGACCAACTACCACTTTGCTCGTTTGAAAGTCATGATGTCTCTCTTTTTCATGGGGGGGCCAATTTCTCTGTCCGGGCAAAGCAGAGAAAGGGGAGGTAACCTTGCCCCTTATGACCTCATAAGGGAAAAGATTTCAGCTCGTCCCATCTGAGCTTTCATTTTCTCAAAGGAAGAGCAGGACACCCAGGGCTAGGTTTACACCTATCACCATTTCTAGCCGTTTCTGGCGTCCATAGGCAGGCTGGGGGGACTCATATTAATGTTAAAAAACCTCACTAAGTGACATTTTCATGCCATGGGACCTTAAAACGTTGGTGAGTCCCAGACTACTCTAGCGCCGTCATCAGATCCAATTTGAACATGTCCAGTACTTTGGTTTATGACATTCCCATCATCCTCGGCTGAACTCTGGGTTGACAAAGCTAATAAATAGCAAATGTTAGCATGCTAAAATGCAGAGCTGATCAATCCCAGAAAACAGGTCAGAGCGGAGGCATTTACAGCTGGCAGACAAGGCCAGGCCAGGCATTGATTGGATGCGCTGTATCCACAACACGGGCTGGGATCAATGCAGTGGACACTGATTCAATCAGTTATGTCTACTCGAAGCTGGGGTCAATTCATGTGCAATTTATTCATGTAACAAAAAACACATTGGCATTTGTCAAACATTCTGTGTAGACTTATAGACTGAAATCCCATTCTAATGGTTTGGGAGTCCACGTGAATGCAGGAAAATCCAGTCTGGACTAAAGCAAGCATGGAATCCACCCTGGCTGTGGTGTGTTTGTTCGGGATAAAGGTTTTGTCTTGATTAGATCAAGTCTGATTTGGCTCGGTGGAATTTAACAGCAGCAGTAGCCTCCACCCAGTCTTGAGCTCAGTCAGCATTACAACATTGTTACAACAGAGCCTGCTGCCGCCTGAAAGTGAAACAACAGCAAAAGGCCACAAAACAACCTAGACTGACTCAACCTATAGGCCCTGATGTCTAACCATCAGTGCATAGCACTAGAGCAGTAAATCTGAAGCAGAGAGCAGATCAACCTTGGACATGAACAATGCTGTACACACCGAAAATATATTCCCAAGTTGTTACTGATTCTCAGTACATTCATACTGGCAATGAGGAAATTTTACAATAGCGCGGCGTGCAGTGCATAAAGGGAAATGGGGCAGTAAATGTGCTGTCGAGCTGGCCAATTTCTTTGGCTCTTTCCACAGACGTTTTCCATTTCCAGTTAGTGCTCCACAGTCTAGATGCACTGCTACAGGTGTGTATTTACATGTGTGAATTTTAAAGAAAAGCCTAGTTTGTTATTCAAATTTGGCCGAGAAGCAGGTGGTACTCTTCTCTCAAGTATACTGCATGTACAAATATGAGAGTGTGTGTATTTGTTTTTTGTTTGGTCACAGCTGAGACTCACATCAGGACATGGGTATGTCGCACGATGACCTAATCTTTACAAAGCCATTGACGGTAACACAAGAAGTCTCTGGAGATTTCACACCATTCTTCAGGCGACTCAGACATTCTGCTTCTCGTTTCTAAGCGGGACTACGATGATGTCAGCTCCCATTTGGTTTGCAGGGACAGCACACTACAAGGAACAAGCACAGGTCAGGGGTCAGGGGAGCTTTAACCCTTCTTTTGTCAATTCAAACTAAGCCAGTCGACATTGGGTTGAGACCTCATTCAGAGATGACCGGGGTAGGGCTTGGGATCGTTACACCATTACAGCTCCTACTACGTCACTGTGTGTAACGTTGAGTTTTTCCTGCATGTCTCTACAACCTATAACAGACATTATTGGATCTTAATAAAAGCATTCTGCATGCTTATTGGTATGACTTGGATGAGATTTGAGATTGCAATTTTTGATACTCAAACTTTAGAGGAAATTCGGGTCGTGCTAACAAGTATTGAATTCTGGACCCGGCCCTAGACCTGGGAGCGATGCTACCAGTTATTCTCACTGCTAGAAACGGGGGGGGGGGGGGGGGGGGGGGGGGGGGGGTACCGTCACATCCAGTGAAAGGTAACGTAGTACATACTCCGGTCCAGTGTTGCACCAGCAGACTAGTGTTTTGTACTTGAATACCTCATTGTAAAGGAGAGAGAGTGCAGGACAAACTGTGATTGGGGGGGGGGGGGAATCGATACAGACCAGTATCGCGATATTTTCCGTGGCAATACTGTATCGATACACAGAAGCCAAGTATCGATACAATCTCATTTTGCAGCAATAAAACTGAAGTAATATGAACAAACAGAGAATTGAATCTTTTTAGATGAAACGTTTGTAGACAATGCAACATTTCACAGAATAGGGCAGTATGTTTAATAAAACCTCAATAATATTGTATTGTGATGATGACTTTATTTTGTGTGCGTCCAACCTATGCTGACAGTGTGCCCCCATTTCCAACCAATGAAATTATTTCCCCAGCCCGATACTTACAAGCGTGCAACCCGCCTCTTGATCTGGGTCGTAAACCCAGATTAACCAATCCAAACACAAAGTTAACCCGGGTTTAACCCAGGTTGAGCCACCAGCGTGAAATGGGGTACAACTGTGGCATGAAGCAGACCTAAACAATCCTTTTTTTTTTAAAGCTTATAATGTTGCATTTTTCTGTCAGAAAGTGGTTGATTCCACACAGTGATTAAATGTATAGTTTGTGGTCTTTTGCTAAATAGAAATAATATAATATTATAACGGCATTAATGTTATATTTTTCCTCAAACTACAGCAGCAAAACAAAGGTAACCTTTATTTCAGTACTATCATATTGGAATGCAATAAGTATACACTTGTATGTGGAAGCCAATGGACACACACACACACACGCACACACACACACACACACACACACACACACACACACACACACACACACACGCCAAGCTAATCTACTAATCATTCATGCAGATGGGAAATGTTGAGAAATCCTGTTGACACAACTAAGTTCTACATTGTCTGTCTTTTCCCTACTGTACTTCTCTCTGTCTGGCCTTTGAATATTAATACACATCAGCTGTGGTTGTCTTATATTAGAAATAAAAAGTTCCATCTATTAGACACACATGGTTGTGGAGATGTTTACCAGCCTACATAGAACCGTCTCTGATTACTTTTGGTTGTTAAATGGATCCGATTCAGCAACAAATCATTACACATGAATAGCAATGAATATGGGCATGGAACAGAACTTTGTGTTATCTTTAGAAAGCATATCTGTGTCTGAAGACTGCTGACTGTTGCTTGTCCAGCGCTGAATCGGATCCATCCCTCTGGCTAATTGTCTCTCTCGCTGACCTGCAAAAGCTTGAAATATAATTTTAATATTTTTTTAAATACTCCTACTTGTCTCTCTTGTTTTGGCTGTGGCACTATTCCCATGCTGAACTAGATTAGAGTGATTTGTGTAGCAGCAGACACTGCTGGATAGTGGAATGCAATCACTATTCTTCTGTAGTCACTGACGCAATCGAACTGTAAGCTGAGGGTTTCAACCCCACTTTGTCACTCAGCAGCTTTTCACTGAGTCGGCTTCTAATGGAATATATCTGTCTTCCGACCATTACACCGAGAGATGTTCTAACATTAAAAGCTGTAAAAATCAGACGTGGATTTATTCCAAGAAACTCTGTAATGTGACAGCATATCTGATATCTAAATAAATTCCAACAAATGAGTGACCATAGCAGAGCATACCAAGATAAAAGAGACATACAGACATTAAGGAACTTTACCTTTTTCTTCCAACTCTAAAAGATAATAATATGAGTAGAAATGTGTCTGTGCAGTATTTAAGAGACCATCGGCTTGCCCACTTGCTCTAGTGGAGTTACTTAAGACAGATCAATGAGAGCTAATGCAAGGTTTCCCCAGACAGGCTGTGGAACATTGATGGCATCGCTGGCTTTAAACTCAGACCACTCTAGCTTTACAGGAAGCTCCCGTCCTTTAAGACTGCTGCTGAGCGTTTGCAAATGTCATTTACTTTAAGGGCAATAAAGTTCCTCGGAGCTGTCCAAGTGAAAAGAGACCGTGCTTGATCACTTCCTCTGTGTGTGAGCTGTAAAGACAAGCTACTCAATTACAGTAAATCATCCGGGAGGTGACCTAAAACCACATGATGTGACAGGGGACTTTAATTAAAGGCTGGTATATCTGTGCCATTTCCATCACAACACTTTCAATTTTGCACTATGAAAGATGTTAGTAATATTCCACAACTTGCAGTAGCTGTAAACACACTATACTTGATTACAAGAATAGCACGTTATTGACAGAATTCCAGCCATAGTGCACTTTAAAATGTAGAAAATGGCATTGTGGCTCCAACTCAAGACCTTCAACAAGTCCTAAACAGAGCATAAGTGTTCCAGGGCTGCAGCTGCATGTCTAAAAAGGGGCCCTGGAGAATTGCATCACCATCATTCCTCTCCACTCTGGACGAAACTAGCAAGAATGAAGCTGATGGGTCCTCTGGGCTGCAGGATAGTGAAGGCAACACTCGAGACTCTGTCCCCCTTATCAAACACACAGACTGGGAACAACCCTACCCTGGCATCAGGGGGTACAACAGGACCTTGTAAGTACATAAATGGATTTTGGATGCATTCCTTGATCCTGGTTGTCAGCCTGGGTTTCAGCTGCACAAAAATACTGAACTGTGAATTCAGGAAACCACAGCTGAGAGAGACGCATGCTACCTCAAACTTCCTGTCTCTTACTCTGTGACAAAGTTAAAAAGGAGACAGAGAAGGGGGGTTGGGGGACAATTGAAAGACTCCATCTGTGTCCAAGTGTTGGGGACAGGCAGAGCAGCATGTTCCCTGATGAGTCAGACCTCTCCAGACTGAGAGGATGACAGGGCATCAGTTAGGGAGTTCAATAAAAGTTCGGCTGGATGCTGCAGATACATCTGGCTAAAACGTCACATAAACCATATTCATCTTTGATTATTCATCTCTTACCGACGTGGATCCGGAGGACGATGCTATGTACACTTTGATCACCATGTTGAATCCCTGGTGCTGACACGGGTCCGGTTACCAGCGGCTGGTTGCAGGGCTCCTTGCAGACACTTGCAGGCGGATTGGACTGAAAAAAACAACCAACTTCCCCGGTTGAAACGCTGTGTGTGTGTGTGCGTGTGTGTGTGTGAGTGTGTTAGAGGCAGCGCAGACTATCTGCGCAAATGCTCCTGTCTCCCCCAGCACTGGATGGCGCTTTGCATTCCTCCTCCGCCTCTACTCTGCCTCCCCGCCCCTTCTAGTCTCTCTCTCCCTCTCTCCCTCTCTCTCTCTCTCTCTCACACACACACACACTCGGACGGAGACACGGTCAATAACGGGGTTACATCCTTTCTTGAACTGTCTGGTTATATCTTGTCTGATCATTTCAGCATCGATCCCATTGTCTGTACGCCATATTGGCTGTTGTCCTTTTTTTTAAACAGGTGATCTAGTAAATTTGGTTATGGTAGGTCCCAAAGTGAATGGTGAAATAAATAAATAAATGTATAAATAAAAATTCGGCTGTGATTTTGAACACTTCTGGACGCTTTTGTGTTCCAGCACAGCTTCTTTAAGCGCCGTCTTGTGCAGCCGGGTCTTTCCGCGGGCTCCGTGGGCCCCCTGCCGGCGTCTGGGGCAGACGGCGCGAGGCTTTCCTCTCAAACGAATTTAGGAGACTGACAAACAAACAAAAAAAAAATGTTTTCGGAAAGGAGTGGGCGCCATATTGGACTCAAACACGAAGTGAATTTATGGTGAAATGTGTCCCCGCTGGCCGCTGCGGACGTGATTCCCGGGTTTAAGACAAGTCAGCGAGGCTGCGTGGCTTTACACTGGGCCACGGTGCCCGCCGCCGGGGCCTATTTCACGGTGCACACAGGCTCGCCGTCCGGCCTTTCTCTCATTGTAATTGAACACACTTATATGAAGGCAACATGTCCTCGAACGCTAGCCTTTCATTCGCGCAGGCTTCCTCCCATCTTTCTCTGCAAGAAGCCATTCGCCTCAGAACATCACCGGCTCCAAAATTCCAAGTGTTCTGCAGCCCCGAATGGCGTCACCTGATTGGCTGAGAGCCTATCAATCATGCCTTTAGCCGCACCCCTCCCCCCATTCAACCACTCGCCTCTCCGTTCCAGTGTGTTTACTACACTGCCGAGCAAAAGGGAGACACTCGTCTTCACATGCACTGAACCCACTAAAAAGAACAGTTTGTAGTTGTATTTGTAAGAAAACCTCCAAGAGCTCAACATGCCCAAGAGAAAGGTACGTATTCTCAAAATAATTGACATAGTTTGAGGGGGAATATCCGCTATTAATGCATTGCAAACGATTGTGAAGACATCCCTCTGAGACATTACTTAATTATAACGTAATGTATAGCCGGTATTTTTCGCTGGTAATTTTTGCCTGTTTTCTAGATATAATGTAAATTTTTTATGCGTTAGAATGAATATTTTCCCGCTCGGATACGGCCTATAAAACGCGTTTTCTCGCACGAGCCGCTGTCCTTTGGGGAGTCAGAAGTCTCTCTCGGTCTCCATGCAGTTAAAGCACAAGCAGCAGCCATGCTTTGCAGCTCTTGTCCACCTTCGTCGCCGACCTACCGAGAACAAACGCTTCACTTATCGCCAATTCGCCACCAAACCGGCGAAAAGTGGCCCTAGAAAATGCTTTAGTGCCTTTACTTTGCATTTTGGCCTCAAAAACAAACACTCGCCGTCGCGTTTCGATAAAATTTAATATTTTCTCTCTTTGTTCTTAGTCCCAAATGGCCGCGATGACGTGGCTCCGCCGCCAGGTGGCGCCCGAGCGCCCGGAGCAGGTCCCTCCCCCTTTTTTGCAAAGACTCCCGCGCCAGCTTTCAAATCTGAGCCTTATGCATTGAATGAGAGAAAGAAATGGGGGAGTGAAAGGGAAAAGCGGGGCCTGAGCCCTCAAAACATGGCTCCAGTGGCCCACATGGCCGGGCCCTCACGGCCTAGTACTGAAATCACGCACTCCCCTGTCATTTCCGGGCTGTAATCCTTTAAAATGACCTGGATTTGACATAAAATGTAGTTTTCTCCCGAAACCAAAAAGTTTTTTCAGCAGGTCTGTCATTATCCGTAATATGCACTTGGAGCGTTTAGCGAGTGTTTCTTCTTGGTATAAACACCAATTCAACCCGTGATAATTTAATTTTGTTTTATTTTTTCAAATGTCAAGTGTTGTGTTTGTGTTTTTCAGACAGCGGTAACAGAAGGAGGAGACAAGGATGGCGGGGTAAGAGAAACACCTGATACACGTGATTACGGTTGAATTTGCATCAGTAAGTGGGACATGTGAGGGCGTCATCAGGAAGAAAGTAGCAGTATTGAATTCAGACGTGTGTTTCCTGAATCCAGTCTCAATCGAATGAGAACCCCCCCCCCGATAACGGTGTGTGTTTTTGTTTCAGCCCCAGAGGAGATCAGCTCGGTTATCAGCGGTAAGAAGACGCACGTACTAACTCAACAACCTCATTTACACGAACACATGTAGTTAATAGCGTGTTCCTCGTGGTAGAACGCCTGAAAGTAGTCCCACACATCGATTACTAATTAGAAAAACCAAGGTTTGGCTTTTTAGAGACGCAAAAACAGTTTTATCTTTTTATAAAATACTTCAGTTTGATTCTTAGCAATACCAAAATTAAAAACATATTTTTTTGCATTATTAAGCTTTACAATGAGTAACAGGTTATGTAAGTAGTGAATGAGGTAGTTATAAAGTTTTTCAAAGTACCTTTTAGCTAATAGACATCAAGGAAGAAGCCAAAGCACTCATTTCTTTTAAGAAAAATATATATATAAAAGGCCTTTTAAAGCATAGGGCAAAATCTAAATAGAATTCATTCTTCAAGCTAATATAATGCCTTATTAAACAAATAAAGCATGATTTGGAAATGGTTTCGCTAGTAAAAAGGGCTGTACTGGTAAAATACACACCAAATACCAATAGTGGGCATACTAGAGTGCTTTAGAGTGATTACTTTTAGTATTTTGTCTAAATTTCTTAATTAACCCGGTTAGGAGCAGTCAAATTATTATTATTATTATAAACTCTCCAGACAGTATCTGTTTTAAAATAAGTTGTTTGTAAGAGTTAAGATTCATTGTCACCCGTTTTAAAGAGTGTCTTTATGGGAGCCAAAGTCTTTAAATACTTTCAGAAATAGAAGAAAAATGGCGAATCAGCAAAGAAAGTAGTGATGTATGTGTGGCTGTTTCCTGTCCGTCACAGAAACCAGCCCCACCCAAGCCGGAACCAAAGGTCAAGAAGGCAGCAAAGGTAAGACACGCTAGCGCTGATCCTGAGTGAACCAGACACTGTTTGTGTGTGTGTGTGTGTGTGTGTGTGTCTTTGTGTGTGTGAATATCCAGCCTGCTAACAGCGTGTCTTGTGGCCACTGCAGAAAGAAAAGGCTGTGAACGATAAGAAGGAGGACAAGAAGACCAAGAAGGCGAAGGAGAACGCAGAGGCGGAGGCAAACGAGGAAAACCACTCTGAGAACGGCGAGGCCAAGACCAACGAGGTGGGTAGACCGCGACATCTGTCATTTACACGTAGACCTGCCGTATCCACTGAAACCGCCTCGAAGTGCTGATGTTGACCCCTAACCTGACCCGTCTACGATCTGTCCCGCAGGTGGAGGACGCCCCCGAGGAGGCCAAGGAGGAGGCCAAGTCCGAGTAGCACCAACGCCCTAGCTTCCTCCTCCTCCTCTTCAATCCCTGTCCCTCCCCCCAAACCCCCAGCCAGCCAGCCAGCCCCCCCAAGTCTCTCACATGGTTTCCCTCCAAGGCGTATTGTTAACAGAGGAATATTTTTATCAATGATTTTATAAGTATCCGTACAGATTTTTAGCACAAAAAGCAAAGCTGATTATGGAGCGCCTTGCAGATTTGCAGTGGTCATATCAAGTGTCTGCAAGCAAGATGAACACACTAAAATCTTTTTTAAATGGCATTTCATGATTATTGAAGGCTTGTTTGGTGTAGAAAGTGTGTCCCTGCCGGATTGGCTATGTTGTGAGTTGTGTATTCCTGTGTTTTTCCCCTCTGTCCTCCTCCTCCTCTCTTCTTCCTCCACAGATTAGACCCTCCTCCCCCTACAGTTCAGCCTTTATCCATGTTTTATTATAACGGTTCAGCCATGTTAATGTGGGTGATTCTTTTAGACCTCCTAAATGTGCAGTGAGTTCCCTATTTGCTTCTGTCTCGTTTTTTTTTTTTTTTTTTTTTTTTT
>NC_045742.1:1930498-1931837 GCF_008692095.1 Etheostoma spectabile
TTAAAAAAAAAAAAAAAAAGCGTGTTGTCCATAAGAAAGAGGAAGACGAACATGTGAAACATTCCGGGAACAGCGATGGCCTCCGACCTGTCTCCTAGACGACCCTGCGTGTGAAACAGCTCCTGCTCCATCCACGCTGTCATGTCAGCTTTTTTTAACACTCTGGTTTTTTTAAACAATTGAATTTGGAAACCTTCTCTGACAAATGCAGGTGTCTGGTCCCTCTCTTATGTTCTGAAATTCTCTTAATAAAAACAAGTCCTGGGAATTTTCCTCGATATCACGTGTCTCGCGTTTGTTTCTTTAAGAACTATAGAATGATAGAAGGTGGGAGCTTCCACATAAACACTACTTATTAAAAGTTAAAAAAGGAGGGGTTGTTACCTTTTTAAAAGTGTGCATCTACAGCTAAAGTCGACTTCAGAAATGGCACAGGGTGTCGTTCTCTCCAGTGGTTGTTTTGTAAGTAAATGCAACATTAAAACTTTAAAGCCACAGTATATTGTAGCCTTCAAACCTGTAACCTAGCTCTAATGCAGTCCATTAAGCCCATGTGAGAGCTTTTCAGTGTGTATCTGTGTAGGGAGATGTCAGACCGGGTTAGTTCATTTTCTAACATGCAAGACCTAAAACAAGATTCAGACAGCCCCAGTGACCTTGGCCTAAATGAAACGCCTCAACGTAATTTCACTGTGTAAATCCAACCTTTCCTTGGAGGCTTCTGCTCAACGCTGGAAGTTAGTTGATCCTCCAAAACCCACCTTAGGTTGGTGTTAGCAGAGGATTTCCACCAACAGGATGGATCCGACAGGTCCGTTGCTACAGATCCACAGGGAGATCAGGACAGCAAAAGGTCAGCCAAGGGACACTATTCCCCGATAAAGAGGGTGTGTCTAAATAAGAGACATTTGCGTCTCCATTCTTTGTCTGTTAAAGAATGACTCACCCTTGTGACTCATTGAAATATTCCAGTAAAGTATTTACTCAATAACAGAATAAAGGCCCCAGCTGAAGCCTGCACCTTTTATTCCCCTTGTCTTATAGCCATCACATGACAGAGGGAAGTCATCTTTATTTGCCTTTAGGCATCACACATTCAGATTTCACTCTACATGATCTCAAGCATGAGTGCTGTGACCCACATTTACCCCCCATCCACACACAAAATATCACCAGCATCGCATAAAGAGCTCCATATTTAGTTCATGCATGCTGTGCTCCATGCACCGGCTCATATGAGAAGCCTGGAAGCAGCAGGAATGAGGACATGCATGTAGTCATTTAAGCAAACACAGTATGAATAGGTTTTCTGAGCTTTGATGTGTGTGTGCGTGTGTGT
>NC_045742.1:1931847-1932695 GCF_008692095.1 Etheostoma spectabile
GTGTGTGCACTTGCCTCCAGCATCAACAGTGTGTGAATGTGGATAAGAATGCATGTTCGTTGTGTTCTCACTCACTTGATGCTCGTTATGATATGCAAGGCAACATTTGTGTTATTATATATGGTGCAAAAGACTTGTATTGTATTGTATCTATTTAAAAATATATTTTTTTTTTCAAAGACTAGCGCTTGTAAGATTTCTTATCACTCTAAATCACTGCCGGCATTTTCCCCACCAATGTGGGCTGTATGTTGGATTTCTTCCGCTATTCTGTGCAGCAGTTGCAGCCAGGTTGCAGCCCCTCTGACCTGCATTGTCATGGCCGAGCGGCGGGCTCCATTTTGTCGATATGTTGTTGGTGCAGAGCGTTCGTTGCGTCGCGCCGCCGCTAGATGGCAGACTTGCCTTATCCTTAACTCCTTCAAACACACGAGCTCTGCTCATGGCAGCCGCATGGATGTTGTCACTACCCGATGTGAGTCGAGTGCAGATTTGAGTCGCGCATGCTCACATGTAAACGGTTTACGGCATAGGGCGTCATACCCGATGAGAGTCGAGTCACATCATAGACAGTTAAAGAAATGGACCAACAGATCCCGTCGTTCAGGATGGAGACCAGCGAAGGTAAATAGAAGCTGTCTGATGGCTGAGCGTTACTGCGCAGCCTCCAACTGAGCTTGAAGACGTAGATGTGAGCAACCTGTCTGAAAGTTGTAAGTTTTCTGGTAGCTGTGTTAGGAGATAGGTATATGTTAGGAGATAACATAGGTACAGGCTACTTACTGCTAACTAACACGCTAGTTAACATTAACATAGACGCAAGCTAATTACTGCTAACTAACATGCTA
>NC_045742.1:1932705-1932874 GCF_008692095.1 Etheostoma spectabile
ACATAGGCACAGGCTAATTACTTCTAACAGGCTAGCTAACGTTAACATAGCCACAGGCTAATTACCGCTAAAGTAAGATGCTAGTTAATGGTAACCTAGACACAGCCTAATTACTGCTAACTAACATGCCAGGTAACATTAACATAGGTACAGGCTAATTACTGCTAAC
>NC_045742.1:1932884-1945470 GCF_008692095.1 Etheostoma spectabile
TTAACATCAACATAGGCACAGGCTAATTACTGCTAAAGTAAGATGCTAGTTAATGTTAACTTAGACACAGGCTAATTACTGCTAACTAACATGCTAGGTAACATTAACATAGGTACAGGCTAAGTACTGATAGCTAACATGCTAGTTAACATTAACATAAGCACAGGCAAATTATTGATAGCTAACATGCTAGTTAACGTTAGTAATTAAACCTAAACAGCTCTTTTGAAGTCCAAACTGTCTGCGAGCTTCTCCTGACAATGCGGTGATTTGTTTACAATGCGACAGTAAGTTGCATGGGTATGACACAATTGTTAGCCTAATTTTATAAAACGTCTGCTATGGAGCTATGGGTCTGACCAAGGGGGTAAACCTCTCCTCTCTAAGCGGAGCTCCTTTGGCGCCATTTTAATGCTACGGAGCCATAACCTGCAGTTAGCTTCCCATTGACTCCCATTCATTTTGGTGCCACTTTGACAGTGAATGACTTTAAATCTGAAGCGTTTAAAGACTCTATTTGTTCATTGTTTATTTCTAAAGAAACACAACAATGTATAAAAGGCTCCGTTACCCTGTAGCTCACGTTATGGCTCTGTAGCAGACGTTTTTATAAAAATAGGCTAACGATTGTGTCATAACCACACAACTTACTGTCAAAGAGTTGACAAATCACCGTATAGTACAAGATAAACTGGCAGACAGTTAGGGCTTCTATTAGCTTTTTAGGTTTAATTACTAATGTTAAATAGCATGTTAGTTAGCCGTAATTAGCCTTTGACTATTTTAAAGTTAACTAGCATGTTAGTTAGCAGTAATTAGCCTGTGCCTATGTTAATGTTAACTAGCATGTTAGTTAGCCGTAATTAGCCTGTGACTATGTTAAAGTTAACTAGCATGTTGGTTAGCAGTAATTAGCCTGTGTTATGTTAATGTGAACTTGCATGTTAGTTAGCAGTAATTAGCCTGTACCTATGTTAATGTGAACTTGCATGTTAGTTAGCAGTAATTAGCCTGTGCCTATGTTATCTCCTAACATATGCCTCCGCTCTCTGTCTCTGCTGAGCAACGGGGTCTGTTGGTCCATTCCTTTAACTGTCTACGGTCAGACCGGCTCTGTTCGAGTGTAGATTTGAGTCACGCATGCTCAGATTGAAACGGTTTATGACATAACTGAGATTTTTAAAATCCATGCATGAACTAATAAACTTTTCTCATTACAAACAATAACAAAAGATGGGAATCATTTCAAAAAAGTTGCAGCTTTCTGTGATTGTCTGACTGCCTACATCAGCTCAAAACGCCATTCAACTGACAGCTGTGTTGTGTGTGATGCTAACTTGTAGCCAGCAGTGAACCAACTTGGTTAAGTTGGTCCATTTTTACTGTGTTGACATTACAAAAGTCTCGTAAGCATCTTGTATGCTACTTGTTGCAAAGTGACGCATGCGCGACACAAATCTTCACTCAACTCGGATCGGGGAGTGACAGATGTATTAAAAAACGGGCAGCCTGGGCGCGCTTTGATAAGCCTTCCATTTCATTAGCTGATAGCCTACATTAAAACGTGTTATTATGCCTTTCCCCTGAGGCGTATTACTAGGAATCAATGAAAAATAGGAGAAAGATCATAGCATTCATCACGAAAAGACACTTCAAAAGTGGATCCTTCCAGGCTTTCAAAAACAAAACAAAATCCCAGTTCCTCTTTCATTCACATGCCCCCTCATACTTTCTTTTAATCCCCTGTCAGCATGCATCTGTTTGATTTAACCTGTACTCAACCAGACGGTTCAATTAAGAGCAGATTCTCATCCTCATGAATTCAGCATCCTCCGTGTGTTTATCTATTGATGGAGTGCAGGGATGTGAGGTGAAAACTAAAGGTAATGTAGGCTTATATTGATCACACAGAAAGTTCCTTATCTCAGACACGGTGGTCTGTCTCTCTTGTTTTGTTTGTTGCCACGCCGCCTTCTTTCATCAGTGCAGCCCTTATTCCTCCTCCTATTGATCCGTCCATCCATCATGTGTCCTGTGATCAGCCCCTCGTACTCGTTAACGCCTTTGATACTGAGAGGCCTCCCAAAGAGCTGATTATTCCAATATTATTTCATCTTTTGTCTGTGCATGTTTGCAAACTGAATGCTTGTCTGCCCGCCTAACTGTCTGTCTCCACTTCATTTTAATCACAGGGGAGTTGTGCCCCCACCCCAGTGTGCACTCTCATTCTGTCCTCTCTAACTCTATGATGGGTTATGATATGTTGACTAAAATAGCCCCCTTTCCCTTTTTTCAAACATGCACATACCCTATTCTGTCATCCCACGCATTCCCAGCCTCCCCCCCTCACTCATCCACTGTCCACATCGCTCTGCTCAGGGTCTCACACGCAGGGTGGAGTGAATGAGTGTGTGAGCAATGTATGTTTAGCTCACACCCTCCCATGTGCGTTAACCAGTGTGTGAATGATGTGTGTGAATTGTTGTGAAAAGAACGTCACACGTTGTCACACTTTGTCACACGATCACACACACACACACACACACACATAGACACAAGTTGCCAACAGGTAGGCCTATGCGTTGACATTTTGTGTGGAAAAAGCCTGAGTCAGATGTTGCAGACCGGACCTTAGTGATGCTGGAAAGGTTCTCCACGCCACTCTGAGACGACGTTGCTGTTGTTGTTTGTGTTCGACTGTCTTGTTTATCTGCGAGGCAGGCGGCACCCTACGGGGGTGGGCTGTAACCTACAGGAGCAAGTGAATGGGAAGAGGCAGGGTGAAACGAAGGGGGGGGGGGGGGGGGGGGGGGGGGGGGGGGGGGGGGGGATAATACTGGGAGGTGAGGAAGAAGAGGGAGGTAGGGGAGGGTGGTGGAGGGAGGTAGAAAGGGAGAAGAGCTGGATGCAGATGGGGATCTATTTTCTCCGTGCACGCAGACAAGATGGAAATGAGTGGGCGTTTGTGACGTCAATCAGTACACACACACACACACACACACACACACACACACAGTGAGACACTCCCCTCCTTCAGTCCCATGCTAATACATGCTTCGCTGCAAACAGCAGCAGTGCCACAGATCACAGGCACCATCAGCACACACAAATACCCCCCTCTCCCCCCCAATCATCACCATCGCTACCACCAACACCACCAAATACAGACATGAGCATAAGCACACACATGCAGACTTGGGTCTCATCCATGACCGGGCTGAGGATGTCAGCCACTCCTTTTTTGGAATTCAGTGTTAAAATATTTACCATACCTCTCACTAAAAGGTAAATATGTTCATCATCCATAAGGCTAAAAGCCCATGAGTCAGAATGATCTATGGTTATTGTACATGTCTAACCCCCATTAGTGGCACATGTACTCAGATAATTACTTTACTAGTAAAGTACAGGATATACTACTTACGTGGGTACAGAACATAGGCCAGAACTAATACTAATATACTGTATGTACTGTATATATATATTTTATGATGCGATATTCCTCCAACGCAAGACCCTTTCCGAGACCATTTAGCAGTGATTGGTTTATAGAAATGCAAACAACCCCCAACCATTTCTTCTCCTATCCAGGATCGTGTGTGTGTGTGTGTTTGTGTGTGTGTGTGTGTGTGTGTGTGTAGATGCCAGTGCTGCGGAGATAGGTCCGGCAATGCGAGACTGGGCGACATCAGGAGCATCTGGAAAGGGGGCGGTTTCACCTTCATTTGGTCTCTCCAGAAACCAATGGGTCGTCACGGAGACCACGTCCTCATTCCTCATTTGATAGAGTCTATGACGCCAAACCTCCAGTTTGTCATAATGGCTTCTGTCAAAAAATTCAAAGTCTCAAGCCCAAGCTGAGAAAAATCGGATGACATCACTATGACATCATCAGGGTCATTTCTTCTTTCTCACCTTTACTTAATTTAACCCTTGTGTTGTCTTCCTGTCGACCGTGCAACTTTTTTTTGCTTTTTGTGGGTCAAAATGTAAACTTTTTTAAAAACGTTTTGGTCGTGTTTTTCAAAAGTGAAAAGTGTTTTTGTCAATGACGTTTTTGTGTCTTTTTCCCTCCACATTTTTGAAGCGTTTGCGGACATTTTTGTCACTTTTTTCAACGTTCTTTCATGACAACATTTTTTTAATGCTGTCAAATAAATAAATTTGACCCCTAGGACATCACGAGGGTTAAAAAAAAGTAAGTTTTATCAGTGCAGAATATAAATCGTGGTAGGGTAAGGTTAGGTCAAATAATTTGTGAACTCAACTCTTCACTCACTCTGTTGTAAATCTGCCTTCCTCCCGCCTGACTGATCACTTGTGATGTAAGCCTGTGTCTTTTTCACCTGTCCAACATTTGCATAAGGGATGTCTCAGTGAACCATACGTTCCTGAAGGGACTGGATACCAAAGAGACAAGCAGACAGGAGACACACACACACACCATTCAGGAAACACAATATTTTCCACATGACTGCCCAATTTGGATTGCTGTAAGAGGAGATAAAGTCATACTGGCACGATTTGAGCCTGAACATAGCACAGAGGGGTTGTGAGTGGAATAACAAAGCAATATGATCGACAGGTTCAATTCCTCAAGGTTTACTGATCCGGGCTCCGTGTATGGCGTGCATTTGGCAAGTTTGCCTTTAAGAAATCATCCATCCATGTCACTGAGTCATGACGACACACACTTCTATCTAGAGAAATGAAAAACTATTTTTGAAACACTCCTCGCTGCCTTGCAAATCTTGCTGTTATGGATGATTTAGCGAATAAAGTATGAGTGGATGTATTTTCAAAGTGTAGGCGATGTGTGTGTGTGTGTGTGTATATTTCTGATGAGGAGGGATTGGTGGGTGGTATCAGAACTAAATATGCAGCAGTCATTTGCCTTGCCAATTGTTCTATTCATTTGAGTTAAATGGCTTTTCATTAGGGTTTTTATCCTCTTGTACCCTCAGCTGGGAGAGGACGGAGTCATAGCAGTCAAGGAAGCAGGTGGGTGGGAGGCACACAGTGGGTAGGGGGGGGGACATGAGAAAATTAGAGGACGTGGGTGGTACGGGTTAAGGAGGGTGAATGAAGGAGGTAGTAGTGAATGAAAAAAAGGATGAATGGTGAATACTATAAATCCATTTATTACCTAGTCACGCAAAGAGAAATCCAGTCTGCAACAGAGTAAAAAACACCTTGCAAATGATTGTGGCTTGCGCTTTAAATACCAGGTTCAGTGGTGTCTATCTTGGCAATGGTATTCAATAAACATTGCTCTCACATGAGACTTTGAAGGGGCTGGGGATGGCGATGGACGGAACGTTACAGAGGAATTCATTTGGACAACAAGTTGAAGGGAGTATGGCCGCCAGCCACAATGATCTCCTCTCAGGCTTCTGCTAACTCTGCTTTTGTTTTCATTTATTCTGCAGAGGCTGTGTGTGCACACAAACCATTCCTATTTTAACCCCGAGGTATGAATAGATTTGGAAATCTGAACAGATAAAAACACTTGTTTGTCAGATATGATTGTGGGAAGGTAGTCGAATCAAAATGTGTTGGTCGGAGCGCCTGAGAGACAGAGAGAAGGACAGCCGTGTGGGTGATGTTCTCTTTTTGTCTCAGTGAGACTGAATCTGTTTTTTTGAGGGTGGACGGGTGGGCAGGCCATTAGGAAAATTGATGTGCATGCAGCTGTGTGCACGTGCACGCTCATGCACGTGTGCGTATGCTCGTGCTCTCGTAGTGCTGCCGTCACTGCAGCCACATCACTGTGATTCCCCGGTGACTGAAGGCCTGACAACCTCCCACGCTCCCCCCCCCACACACACACACACTCTATGTCCTTTGCATTTCGGTCTCCACCTCATCTCAATTCTCCCATCCATCCATCTCTCTCTCTTTCTCTCTCCACTTTATTCCTTTCATTTCATCCACCTCTATTCCTAATTGTTTTGGTGCTTGTTTTGATCTCTCACCCCCTCATTCGCTGTGTGGGTCTTCCCTGTCATTCGTCATGCTATCTGCACCCACCTTGCTGCTCGTCTCTGTCTCTATGGAAACCCCAAGTTGACAAGAGTGGCTCAGAGGTCTGTGAGACGCTGATACAGACCCTATTAGGTGACACACTCTCTTTTTCTCCCAGAGAGCCACATGCTTCTAACCTTGCACACACAAGTGCAAGTATTAAGTGTGTGTAAAAAGATGATGTGTGACTGTGCCACTACTTGCTATCACACAACCCCCCCCCCCCCCCCCCCCCCCCCCCCCCCCCCTTCCTCGGTGGAAAGAGACGCCCCCATCTCCCATTGTGCCTATGACTTATCGGTGGTGTGAAGTAGGAGGAAAGGATGGAGATAATGTGGGAGTAAGGAGGGAAGACTATTGTTTCATTATACTAGGTCTCTTCAATTACTCAGTGGAGAAGGGGACCACCTGATGCTGCCTCCGCACAAATATTCCCATTGGAAGCACACACACAAACACACACATGTATACGCACACTCTGAGACTCCCTCCTCCCCTGTCTCTCCTTTCAGTTTCACACCTCACAAACTCTTACCCTCCCATTCACACGTCGTTGAAGCTGCTGTGTTGCGTAGACCGTGCGTCATTCGGGTTCCAAATGCATCTGAAGGGCAGGTGATTTGTGATAAGAGGCCTCCGACAGACACATTTCCACAGCGATGGGTCGCTCTCCTGGACACCATCAGGATTTGACGGTCACGCTTAAGTGGATCATCGCATAGCGCAATCATGGGGAGGATACGTCAGCTGTACGGCATGTCGTTTAGCAGAAAAGTGGAAATGAGAACGGAGCACATAGCAACAAAGAAAGACTTTTTAAAAGAATTCTGAAGGTTTGTTGAGTTTCTCCTTTATTTTATCAAAATGTACATGAATGAACTACAACAAAGGACTACATTAAAGAAGACATCAAAACGGGCAGCAGAAACAGGGGTCAACAATTGAAGACACAGACCCAACCCAACCCAAGGCCCACCCCATTACACCCCCCAGTGCAGTGAGATAAAGACATGCCAATGATGTCTCACATTTAGGCACTTGATTTCCTACAGAACCATCTTTGGTCATATTTGCTGTAGCACAGCTTTGAACTTCGACTCAAACAGGTTTGAGGTGGATTTGGAACTCGTTTCCTGTGGATTCAGACTTGAATTAGAGGATGCTGATTCACGCTGAGAGGAGTCACACAAGTTTAAAATGTAATTTGCTCGGTTTAGACAGATCTGCATCTGCTATGTTCAGAGATGACCCAAAGATGGTTATAACCTGACCACCTCCACAGAGTTAACTTTAGCATTCAACAAATCAACACTACAGTACTTTACGTGATACAGAAAGGACTCTACACGAGGGAAAGGAATCAAGCACTACATCTTAACACAATTTATCTTAAAACAATGCAGTGTATCTGCACACAATATACTGTGATCAATACTCTGTACAGTCTACTGCAAAGGCATTGTTGTTGGCATTTTTCTGTAGGATTTAACCAGTCTGTTTAGCACTGAGTATTATCTTCTGCAAAAATAGATCCATTTTTAATAAATTAAAAGCCTTTGCTTTGACTTCAATATGTGATCTATATATTAGTTACTCATGCATTGTCCAACTCTGTGTGCGTACAGCAGGTTTGTTTGCGTGTAAGTATGTAAGGGTGTGTTTTTGTGTGTAAGTGTTGTGCATGCATGTGTATGTTCTGAAATAGGTACTGTACACACTGGTAGACCTGTCCCTCAGTATTTCTTTTTTCAGAATACACCCCTTCAGTAAAGGATTAACAAAGTTACATTAAACTGTTTAAGAAGCATAGGAGTCACACAGTATTTGGCAGTGAGAGAACAGTCCTAATTTATCCATGCACAATATCAATATCAACCACAGGCAAGGTCCACATTCTGAACAAACCCATTAAGAACGACACAGTAAGAACATGAAAAGATTACAAGAATTCAAAACCCTGGAAGTGTGAGTTTTGTGTGTGTGTGCGCGTTTGTGTGTGTGTGTGAGTGTGGGAGTGTGTCCGTGCATGTGTGTGTGTGTGTGTGAGTGTGTCCGTGCATGTGTGTGTGTGTGTGTGTCCGTGCATGTGTGTGTGTGTGTGTGTCCGTGCATGTGTGTGAATGTCAACAGCACAGTTGGTTTCCCAGGGAGACCTAAGGGCTATGACTCATTCAGTGCATAAAGCATTTTCTGGAATTTTAACAATATCGGAAGAATTATTATTTTCCCACAAAGCCCAGATAATTACATATAATCATATCAGAACCTTACAGAGTACTCAGGGAGTTTACTGTAAAAACCCACTCAATCCCACCCCCTTAGATCTATTATAGACCAAACAGTTTATCCCTGGATTATATTTCCATTCTCCATCTTTTTCCTTGTGGAAAGCTCCTTCCCCTTGCTCGATTGTGTGTTTTCTGTAATTATGTGTGTTGGTGTGTGTGTTTTAGACTAGTCCAGTCTGTGTGTGCAGGTGCAAGGGGTATGGTTGGTAAAGCAGAGTTGATCCTCCTTGGGGTATGTAGTAGCTGCAGTAGCTGGGTTCTGCTAAGTAGGGGGCACTGTGATCAGCCATGTATGGAGCGGGCTGGTAGAAACACGTTACATGGTCTGTGTTGGGGATGATGTTCTGCTCTCCGAGAACCTTCAGGGCCAGCACTGTGATCATGTTCAGCGTCTGACGCCTCTCGTGGCCCATCAGACACACGGTGCTGTCGTCGACCACGCGACGCAGCGTCATCAGGTACTGGTACTTGCTTCTCTCCTCGCCGATAAAGTGGTTCTTCAAGTAGGACAGGATCTTCCTCTGTTGCTCCTGCACGTCAGGGAAGTCGATAAAAAAGCGCGAGCACATGTAGCGCTCCAGTGTCTTTATCTGAGTCTCGCTGGCCGGTCGGTAGTCTCTGACCAACAAGTTGCTGTATTTTAGCAAGCCGCCTCCTCGGATCTCCTCGGGGTTCCTGGTAGCGATTAGGCGGTAGCGCAGGTGGTCCATGGCCGCCTCAAAGTCACCGTACATGCTCTCTGCCAGGACCTCGACAGCAGGGACCGAGCAAGATGTCTGAGGAGCACTGCTCTGTTCAGGCATGACTGCAGGTACCTTAGGGGCCTCTTTGCTCTCGGGCACAGGGCTCCGTGCCTCATCGGCTTTTGGAGGGCCAGATACCCCTGGGTCTTCAGACTGAGAGAGAGGCGGCACATGTGAGCTGGAGCTCGGGATAGTGATTGGAAAAGAGACGGGCTCTGCAACCTGAGGCAACGATGAGATATAATCTTTTTCCTTTATATCCTCCAACTGTAGGAGAGGAGTTCCTGGCTGGGGAGAGGACTCTTTAATCTGTTCTTTGCTGTCTTTGTTCACTATCAAAGGCTCCATGTCTGAAGATTCCTGAGGTACAAGGTCCTCTGACTCCACCGGCGGAGTGAGGCAGAGGAGGGGAGGGCTGAGGCAGGGGGAAGGGGGGCTAAGACACAGTGGAGGAGGGCTGGGGCTAAGCATTGGAGGGGTGAGGTAAGGAGGTGAGCTGAGGCAGGATGAGGTAGGGCTTATACTCAGGGGTGGAGAGCTGAAGCTTGTGGCAGGGCTGACGGTGTTCAGTGGCAGAGGTGCGAGGCAGTGAGAGGGAGGGGTCAGACATGGGGGAGGGCTGAGACTGGGGGGCGAGGGAGTGAAGCATGGAGGGGAAAGACTGAGTACAGGAGGGGTGAGACAGTGGGAAGAGGAGGGAGAACTAAGTGTGTTATCTTGTTGGCAGCCCTTTGACTGATTCAAGCCCACCTTTTTGGTTTGTGGTTCTCTGATTTCATCTTCATCACTGAGCTCAACTTCTGAGTTGTGTGTAGGATCTGGGGTGTTGGAGCGGGACGTGTCAGTGTGTGAAACTAACGTGGTCACTGAGTCAAGAGGCTCTGATTGCTTGGGTGCACATGTGGTTTCACTAGGCGAGGGCTGGCTCTGTTCATCACAAGCCACCTGTGTAGATGGGGTCTCTTTCACGCTCTGGATACTTGTCTCACATGATCTTTCTGTGATTAGCTGAGGCGGTGGGGGCTCCTGAGGTAAAGCAGGTGTGGGATCAACAGCAGAGGTGAAGATTATATCAGGGGCTGGATCAGGAGCTGAGGTAAGGTCTAGGTTGGAAGCTATGTTACAGGAAGGGGTCGGTTCAGGCCCAGGGTTTGTTTCAGTAGAAAAACTGGTTGGTTGGGTTGTTGTAGGATCTGGACTGGGACCTGTTGGCTCAAAGGCTATCTCAGGTTCAGGGCTAGGGCAAAAGTTTGGAACCAGACCGGGCTCTATGACAAGTTCGGTTTCAGAGACTGGACTGGGGTCAGGATTGGTGGTTACCTTCCTACACATCTTGCGAGGGGGTTTGGGAGATGAGTGTTTAAGCACCACCATGTGAGAAAGTCTCTCCGAGGCCTTACAAGAGGGAGAAGAAGAGGTCTTTTTGTCAGGAACAAGGCTGGCTGGTGCAGGTAAATTCTCCTGAGTATGTGGAGGGCTGACGCCATCACGTGTGTTAGGTGTTTTTTCTGATCTATCAGTGTGTGGCGTGCTGTGGATCTCTGGTGCATCATGTGTGCCAGCAGGCTCTGTGTTGTAAAGTGTAAGGGAAATGCAAGAGGTGGAGCAGGAACAATCGCTACTCTGTGTGTCTTCTGCGTTTTTAGCTTCTGATGCTAATATCTCTTCTGTCATTTCACTTCTTTCTGTCTCCTTTTTTCTCTGTCCTGGCTCACCTGTCACATCTGCTAACTGTGTCTCTGTCTTTGCATGTAAAGATGTGCTGGAGTCCGATCCAAGTTGATTTTTGTCTTTCTCGTCACGTCTCTGATCCTCACTGAAACACTCTTTGCTGTGACATTCATCTGCCAGGTTTGGAGACTCTGTCTGGGCTTTGTTTGAGCCTGTTGGCGGCTCGAACTGTCCCGTTTGCTCTGTAAGTTCGTTCTGGTCATCGGGGGGGTTTGGGTGGTTGGACTGTTCATTGTGGGCAGAGAGTTCCTTGTCATCTGAATGTGCTGGTTGTTGGCCATCACACGTCTTGGTTTGCTCTGACTGTTCTACCTCTGTCAAACATCTGGACACGTCATGGAGCTCCGGCTCGTGTCGGAGTTCAGTCTGAGCTGCTGGTTCAGCTTTCTCAGAACTTTGTTCCTTTTCTGACAAAAGGTTTGGAGACGTCTGGTCTGAGGAGTCCGTCTCATTGAAGGCTTCATTGTGTCCGGACACTTCTTTCAGCTCCACGGGTGTTTTCTCTTTGTTGTGTTTTTCAACTGTGGAGTCTTTTGTCTGGTTTGATAGTTGAGTGTGTTCTGTCTGGGACTCCTTTTCATGCACCTCATCTCTCTGTTGTGTCTGGCTGACATGTGACCCCTCTTTGCTGGATGAGTCTCTACCAGAGGTCTTCTCTGTTTCCGAAGCAGTGGCCTGTTGGAGCAAAGAGGGACAGTCTTTATTTTGATGGGCTGCAGGTTGGTCCATTACATCAACGGTATTGTTCTTCAGGGGGGCCTCCTGCTGCATGTAGGACTCTAGGAGACGATCCAGGATGATCTGGAAGGAGTCGACGCTGAACTCAAACTGCCGCCTCAGCGTGCTCACAAATTTGAGCTCAAGGTTTTTGCCACTGTTGTTTGAGAGCGAGATGAGGCTCCAGCGGTCGTGCTCAGTGAAGACCTTGACCATTTTCTGGACATAGGCCTCCTTCATTGTGGCGCTGCTGATCCGCTCCCTGTTGACCCCAGCAGGTAGGCAGTCCAGCAAGCAGCCCAGCACTGACTCCTTGATCACCTGGGATGACAAAAGGTCCGCAATATGACAGCTGCAACTTACGACAATGCAATTTAAATGCAAGTTTGCTTGTTACATTGAACTGAATTTGTGATGCTCCTGTGGTTTGGTTTTCTGTATAATGCAGTTACAATTATTATAGTCAGTACAATTGAGTCACACTATAGGTCAAATATTCCATGATTAATAAAGCACCATAAAACTCAATATTGCAACACCATAGAGATAGAGATTCAGTTTCATGATAAGATATTCCAGCAGAATAAAGCAGGTGTATGCAGGGGATTGAACCCTAACCTGCTTCTTTTTCCTAACCAATCAGTACTGTAATCCTACCTGGAACTCCTCCTGACTGGGCAGCTCCACTCCAAAGATGATGTCCAGGTCCTTGTAGCTGGTTCCGTTGTCTCGGACGAGGACGTGGCTGGCCGTGGAGCCGTTCAGGCGAACATCTCTCACTGTGATTCCCAGCTTCTGCAGCCGAGCCCGCACAGCTATGATGATGTCTCGGGGACGCAACTCCAACGTGGGGAAGTTCCCGCGGCCGTGGATTGGAACCACCTCTGACAAAACCTGATGGAGAACTTCCACCTGCTCGGTGTTCAGGCTGTGGAACCGCTGATTGGATTTAGTTTCAGACATGCTGCTGCCCTGAAATAAGGGAAGGAGGACGACATTGAGACTTCATTACAACTCCCATACAAATTGTGTTATGTGTCTAACTCGCTCGCTCTCTCTGCTTCACACACACACACACACACA
>NC_045742.1:1945480-1958971 GCF_008692095.1 Etheostoma spectabile
CACACACACACACTCACACACACACACACACACCCTGCCAGTCGCCTGTCTGCAAGTCACAGCTTGGCTGACAGCTTTTCCACAATGCTAATGTAGCTGCTGTGTTGACAGGCTGACACATGGAGCGATCCACGTAGATATGCTTTGAATACATTTTTATCCCGCTGCTCAACCCGATCACCACAAATTAAGAGAAAGTGTTTGACTGGAATCACAGAATCAGAAACATATTGCGTTATTTATACAACACCAATTAGTCCCTTTGTTTGCACTCCATCTCAGATAGCTACAATATCTAGATCAACCATAAAAACAACGTAGCATTAAAAGTAAAATTAAAAGCCTAAACTAAACTAAATTATTGTGGAAGATAATAATAACAACAATGATAATAATAAGTATTTACATACCAAGTTAATAGTTATAATTATGATAATAATGACATGTAAAGGCAGACTTCATCTTTGTTTATTGATTGTTTCCTCCAGAGGAGCAAGGGTTAAGCTGAATGAGTCATCACCAGCAGACTGCATTAATCACACCAACGTCACTAATTAAAGACACACATCTGTTTTTTTTTGTGTCAGTGTGAGCGGCACGATGATTTGTACGCCTTACAAACAATAACAGACACACATTCATGTGAGTGCATGCGAGCTTTCATATAACACCTTCGGGAAGTGGAACACAGATTGCAACAAAGTGGGATTTAATATCAGCCAATTATGTCTGTTTGGCTCCCACATGTGTGATCCTCCCGGCAGTTAGGAACACAGTCTCTGCACCCAGACTCCCGTCAATCAATCTCTTCAAACTCCTAGAATCCCTTTTCAATAGACCAAACAGCATTTGTCCAACCAAGTCAGTCAGAATAGTCTGTTAAGTGATTGAGTGTGTGTTTGCGTGTGTAAAAGTGTTTCAGGGAGTGAGTGCTTGTGTTTGAGTGTGCATCTGTGGTTCACAGCAGCCCATTATGGTCTTGTGTTGGCTTTAATCAATAGCCGTCAGTCAGTGCTGCGGCTGAATGCTGCTGATTGCTATGATTTGTCGATAGCAGCGGGGCAAACATTGGGATACTAATGAGCAGTAATGGCATGCTTTCTGGTAGCAATTTGTCAGACATCAGAGAGCTATACTCTGTAATAACCACAATCAATGTATTATAGGGAGCGCTTATAAATATTCTAATCCACGTGGCACACATTTCAACAAAGACTAAATAACAGCACTTTACTCCATAGCATCTGTAACGCTGAAAAAGAACTGAGTTGGCTTACCAGGAGACAAAGAAGTTGAGTCTGAAAACACAAAGCTCCTTAAAATCTGTTGTGGATGAGACATTTCTCTGTGTCACACTTTAACAAGGTGGACACATCCAGAGGCAATAGATATAGTCCCGGGGGCCGACACTGGTCATAGGCTATATACTGTGAAACAATGTGTAGAGGAGGCAGAGAGGCACTGCGGGACTGTTTTCCAGCTAGCCCCTGTATCTCCCCCCTCCCCCTTTCGCACGCTTCTGCAAACTTGCAGCCTGAGTGACTCATCCAGGCGTATCGGCTCGGCTCACACATAATCTATGGCCATTGAAAACCCAGCACACACCGGAGGGGCTCGTATGCACTGGACTAAATGGAAAACAAACACACAGATGCTCTGTAAACTTAAGTTGCTGTCTCTTGCATGCAATCCGCAAAGCACTATAAGGGAAAACTAACAATTCTGTCCTGTGTATGAACTCTAAGGAAAGCTAGAACAACAATTGTTTTACAATTATACAGTTGTATTGTACGTAGGCTATCTAAATTTCCCTTTTTTCCACATCCATTCGCTTAAACAGTTATGATCTCAATAACTATGGTAAATACTGAAATAGAAGTTAACAACTCAGTATTTGCATGTATGCATAGGACCTTTGAAATGATACTGCTAAACATGATTACTGACTTCCATAAACAATAATGGGAGTTGTTTCCCTGTTAAATAATCACCAACTGGAGGCTTTTTGTACATTTCTGTTTCACACTCATTTACTGGAAGTGATGCAGAGCCCTGATGAATATCACTCTACCCAGCTGGTCTTCGCTTTAATCACCTAATCACACTCCTGAGATACCAGGCAAGGCCAGTTAACCGCAATTAAGTGCCTAGCAGGATAAAGGGCAGATGTACTGTACTTCTGAGGACCAGGATTAAAAACACATTAAATCCCGGCGTGTAAGCTCCGTGCAGCCACACAAAAGTAAATGCTCAAACTTCACGGAGCTGGAGGTTCTGACCTGTTGCTGCAGCATTTGAGGGAGCGACTGGCTCCTGGCGACTGGCTCGACCTGGGGAGTCCACCGAGCTTCAGGTCCGGAGAGTCTGTGTCTCTTGTACGGGGGCTGGTTTTGCTGTTGGAGTGCCTACCACCCACTCGGGTTAGGCTCGGTGCTGATGCGGCTCTGTCTCTGATAAGGCATATGAGGCTAGAAGCTGTGCGCGAGTTCATTCGGGCGCTGTCCAAGAGCTCGCGTGGTGCTGAAATGAAGACTGAAATGACTCCTCGCGCTCTTGTTTTCTCCTCCGGCCGCCCGGAGCGTAACGCAGTTTCCATAGCGACCTGCCGTCATTCAGTTATGACTTGTGTGTGTGTGTGTGTGTGTGTGTGTGTGTGTGTGTGTGTGTGTGTGTGTGCGCGCGCGCACAGAAGTACAAACATGGGGAAGTTGTGTGGCGCGTCGCAAGTCAATCTAATTCGTAGCTTCATGTGTATTACAAATAAAAGTTTAAAAATAGAACCAACAAGATACATTTAGAAACGAGATGAAACTTTACGCTAAAGCTTGACTAGCTACTAAGCTTATCTTGCTATGCTGTTTATCTTACTTAGATTTTATAAGTCCAATCATTTCTGAGTGAATGTATATCAAGTGACTGCAAACCTTTATGCTAGGCTACTTCAAAATATAACGTTCGCTAACGTTAGTTTATGGTTTGGTTCAAACTAACCTTTAGAGAACCATAAACTAACGTTCCCTAAATGTTAAGTTTTTGGTTAATTGGTTCGAACTAACCTTTAAAAACCATAAACTAACGTTCCCTAAACGTTAGTTTTTGGTTTGGTTCGAACGAACCTTTAGAACCATAAACTAACGTTCCCTAACGTTTACTAAACGTTCTGTGTTAGAGCTGAAATACGCGGAGAAGCGCCTTATTGTGTGTCTTAAATGGACGGTGTCACCTCACACGTTACCATGGCCGTGCTGGGGTTGAGACTGAAAGGGAGACAACCTTTGGAGAACGGTTCTGAAACACTTCTCATTCACTTCTTCACTCTCCATTACTCACACATCATTAGTGCTGTGTGTCCATACAGAGTATCAGCAGTACATGCAGTATGAGTCATCCATGCTGCTCCCTCCCCCCTGACCTAGCCGTTAATCCCCCCTAGCCCCCTTCGGCGGGCCGGTGCACGTACACACCGGAACCCTATTTCTCTCTGGACAACCCATTATCTCCTTTCCCCCTCATGCTGCATTTCCTTGCTGTCTGTTCCATCTCTTTAACAACTAGCCCAACTCCCTTAAAGTACTCACAGGTCAATAACTAGGCTACAGAATACCATTATCTCCATAAAGAAGTCTACAAAAACGGTTAGCCGGCCATACTTGTTACATAGTCGTTGTCCGTGGATAGGAAGTATAAAGGGAAAGAAACGGGATAAAAGCAAACAGTGAGTGGTCATGGTAGAAAAGGTCAATGTATCCCTCACAAAAAACACACACACACACACACACACACACACACAAATGACGTCACTTGACGTGTACTACAACCTACCGATACCGGGTACAAACTATTTTTAGCTTGGGTGGAACTTGTCTGCTTTGGACACGCGCGTCCGTCCACCTCTCAAATGGTCGTGACGTAGGAGGCGCGAGTTCGCTATGCAAAATCGTGACCGTGTGACGACGGGGAAAGCAATTGTATTCAAAGATAACTGTACGTCAAGATGGTTCACTTGTCGTGGTCTAGCCATATGTCTTTGGGTTTGGCCATCGGTTTTGCAAACTGTTGCAATTGTCCAGCAGTCCGGACGACAGATACTATCACACGTGGACCAATGTGTCTAATTTTATGTTATTTATTTATAATTAGGCTAGAAGTATTACCCAAAACATTCAGTACTGCTTCAACATTACTTTGCTTCAAATGCGTCACAGGACACGACTGCATACAACGTTTCTTAAACGGGTTACAAAGTAAGCTCTTACTTGAATTAATTACGAAACTGTCTCGGAGTAAAAATGTATCAACAATTACAAGTTTTTACCTGCAAGACAAATACGACACTACAGTTCTACCTAACTGAGTTTAAGCAAATGCGGAAGTACGCACAAGTGAAGCCTCTTGTCTTGCTAGAGTTGCGAAGATACGTTAGCTTAAAAAAAACTCTGGGAAATAAGTGAGTGGCTGGATGCCATTTAATATCTGGACATAACCAGTACAGAGTCCTCTTGTCTCAGAAAGAGACCTTCATCATGTCGAATATGGAGAGTATCCTTCCCTGTGTAGTCTCACATGCATAACGGTAGATATAGTTACCTAGCTAGCAGCAGCAGAAACGTTAGCTAGCTAGCCAACTGTAACGGGGTTTGGTAGCTAACGTTAATGTTGTTATGCTTGTAACTTCTGCCCAGTCATTCAGTGGCGAAGGAAAAGTGGGCTTGCTTAACTAATTTGATAACTCTTTGATTACATCTTCAGTTTGTCTTGCCTGCACTGCCTTGGGTTGAGTTAGCTACGTCTTTAGATTATATTCAGTATTATAACTCAAATGTATTACCATTAACGTTAGTAACTAAGATAAACCTTCCCTTGACTAACTACATAGAACACTTGTTTAACCTCAGGTTTGCTACCAAGGAGCTCCAACGCAACTCCAAGAAATGTGACAAAGAGGAAAAGGCAGAGAAGGCTAAAGTGAAGCAGGTTGACTTGTTAAATTTTATATTTATGATCTTAGACCAAGACCCAGGGACAAGCTGGGATACAGCAACGCTATACACTTATGTGTGTGTATGCACTTCTCTTTCCTTTGTTTCTCAGGCTATCCAGAAGGGCAACATGGAGACGGCTAAGATCCACGCAGAGAATGCCATCCGTCATAAGCATCAGTCCATTAACTTCTTGAGGATGAGCGCACGTGTCGATGCTGTGGCTTCAAGGGTGCAGACTGCTGTCACTATGAACCAGGTCAGGTCAGTTATGCTTTCTGATGTTATGTGGAGTGTGGACTGGTAGCTGGAGAGATGCTACTTCACCTCCTGGGCACTGCCAGGTGCTCTTGAGCAAGGCACCTCACCCTCCCCCCGACCACTCAGGACGCTGGTCCAGCTGGCAGCCCCCCCCACTCTGACATCTCTCCATTTGTGCATGAATAGGTCCTGAGCATGTGTGTGTATTTCAGGCCTGAGTGTAGTGATTACTAACAAAACAGAGTGTAAATTGGGGATCAATACACAGTAAAAATATTATTATTGTTATTATTATTATTATTATTATTATTATTAAAGCAGGTAATAGAATAACTGTGAAAAACATACCCGACCTATTGACTGCAGTCACACATCCATTTTTTCAGGATAACCTCTTATTGGCAGTCTTGGCAGATAATTCCAAGTAAAGTTTGTACTGTTTGCTGTAGTAGAAAATTAACTCTACCACAAATGATAATTCCACCACATTTCCTACATGTAGGTGGTTGCATTTACATTCACTTACCTCGTCAACATTAACTTCTTTTCTTTATGATTGTTTTTGTGTTCATTTTCTGCCTTTATTGGATTGCAATCATCGAAAGAGATGAAGGAAATGGTCAGCATCTTAAAGCGCCCATATAATGCTCATTTTCAGGTTCATAATTGTATTTTGAGGTTGTACCAGAAGAGATTTACATGGTTTCATCTTCAAAAAACACCATATTTTTGGTGTACTGCACATTGCTGCAGATCCTGTTTTCACCCAGTGTGTTTAGGTCTTTGTTTTAGCTCCAGAGTGAGACATCTCACCTCTATCCTATCTTTGTTGGGAGCTGCACATGCTCAGTAGCTCGGTAAGATCCCATCAGCTAGATAACTCTTTCTCCAGCTTTGGTCAGTCCAAGGCAGGATCAGCTGGGAGACTTCTTCTAGACCAGGGCCCCTTGTGGAATACCTGCACAACAGGGACAGGAAGTAGAACAGGGACAGGAAGTAGTTCTTTTGGAGATTCTGGTCAACTAGTGGCTGTTGGAGCAGTGTTTTGCCATTGAGAACGAGCTAGCATGCTACGGTTAGCCACCTCGTCTCTAGTGACGTAGAAAGCCGTGCAGATGTTGAACAGCTCACCTGGAGACTGAAGACAGGGGACATTCAGAAACCGGATCTCACTCAAAACAACAAGGATGTTTGTTTGTTTTTCCTTGTGTGTAGTTGTGTGGAAGCATCAGAGACACAATAACACCCCACATCCCAGAAAAAAGTGTTTTTTTCATAATATGGGCACTTTAACCCTTAAGCCACAGGGCCAACCCAACCGACATTGTAACTTCTGAAAACAGCAGACCCAGTAGCCATCCACTTTAACCGTCTCCCGCCTCCTTGGTAATCACTGGCAAAGATGTAGAAATCACATGACCTTTACCTGATACCACTGTAGCAGACATAGCTATTCATATTTACCAGATATTTCACTGTGCATGTAGTTTTTAATATGTATATTGTGAAAACTGCAACTAATTTCATAAGGTAAAGAGCCACAGTAGGGCTGGGCAATACGTTATTATATTGCTATATGAGGCTAGATATCATCTTAAATGTTGGATATGGTAATATCCTGATATGACAGTGTTGTCTTTTCCTGGTTTGAAGGCTGCATTACAGTAAAGTGATGTCATTTTTCTGAACACACCAGACTGTTCTAGCTGTCCTATTATTTGCTTTTACCCACATAGTTATATCATCATAACTGATGATTGATGCGCACATCATTGTGTGCATATCTTGTGAAAGCACCTATTGTCAACCCTACAATATAGCCACAATATTGATATTGAGGTATTTGGTAAAACCTATTGGGATATTTGATATCCTCTAGATCACCCAACTCTAAGCTCCAGAGTGAGAAATAATTTCAGGTTCCAAAAGTCCAAAAGTCCTACACAAAGGAGACAGGCGGAGGGAGAGTGGGCAAAAAAAGGCAAACAGACAAGTAAGAAAAAGCCACCAATTACATAATGCCATTAGGCTGTTAGCTTCTCGCTCTTACGAGAGTGACAGCCTCTTTAAATGGCTTTAAATCTGGTTCGCTATACTGCAGGCATCGTTCCATAGGTTATAACTAAATAGATTCTATAGAAATGGAAGCACCCACAGTGTGAGATGGTATAGCTTATGTTGTACTACTGCTGCCTGTCCCAAAAACATAAACACAATATGCTTGATAATAAACCCCTCAACTATAATTTGATCAACTGGTGAATTGGTTTTACGAGATTAAACCTTAATCAGAGTCCTTTTTTTGGAATATAAGGGATGCTTTTCTGCTGAGAGGTAATCATGACAAAGTATCTGTTTACAAAGCCTAAAGCGACACCTAGTGGAAATAAAAGGGAACAGCACTTCAAGCGTTGCCATGTCTACAGCCATCTGCCTGTCTGACTTCAAATACCATGATCCCGTGTTGAATCCAAAAACAAATAAGACGAGTAAAAAGGGAGAAGACTACAGATGCTTCAACACTTGATTTGATGTGTCTTTTGCCCAGGTATCTAAATCCATGTCTGGAGTGGTCAAGTCCATGGATGCCACACTGAAAACTATGAACTTAGAGAAGGTAATAAGTCACCTCGTATACATTAACGCAGACAGACACATGTCGATTGAGAGTTTGGTAATGTTTTGTTTTTTTCTCTCCGTCTTTCTATCTATACAGATCTCTGCATTGATGGACAAGTTTGAAAGCCAATTTGAAACGCTGGACGTGCAGACAGCTCAGATGGAAGACACGATGGGCAACACCACCACTCTGACAACACCCCAGGTAATAAGCCCTGTCCTCTTACAAGCAGGTGATACTATACCTATGTGGCTGCTGCCCGATTTTTAACAAGCACGTCCAGACGTGAACACATTACCCCTGTGCTGTCGTCACTCCACTGGCTTCCAGTCCGTTTTAGAATTGATTTTAAACTCCTGCTGTTTGTTTTGAACGCCATTTATGGCTTGGCCCCCTCTTACTTGTCTGAGATTTTAACTTTTCGCAATTGTGGCAGAGCCTTTGCTCTCCTCGGGTCAGCTTCTGTTAGAGGTCCCTAGGTCAAGAGTCAAACAGGGGGGCGATCGTTCTTTTGCCGTCGCTGCTCCCAGACTGTGGAACAAACTACCCCCTGACATCCGCACCACTACTGACCTCAGCCTTTTTAAAACGAAGCTTAAGACCCACTTTTTTAAATTAGCATTTAATTCTGACTAGGGCAATACTGTCTCTTAGGTGTCCGCCTTCTGTCTGCTCCTTTCAATGCATTTCTGGAAGGCTTTTAATGTCCTGCAGCGCTGCACCACTACAGCACTTTTAATTGAATCTGTATGTTTTGTATGTGTTATGTATTGTTTTATGGCTTTGTTGTAAAGCACTTTGGGTACCTTTCGACTGTTGTAAAGGGCTATACAAAATAAACTTGATTGATTGATTGATTGATTGATTGATTGTAGCTACTTATGAAGGCAGACTTCACCTCAGTACAACATTTTTTTTTTTTAAATGATTGTGTGCTTGCCTGGTCCCTAGAATGACGTGGACGCGCTGTTGCATGAGATGGCTGATGAAGCAGGGTGAGTATGGCCCATAAATAACAGTAAAGACTAGGGCTGGCCGATGTAGAGAAAATCACATATCACCATACTCTCGACCAAATACCTCGATGTCAATATTGCGACGATATTGTAGGGTTGGCTATTGGTGCTTTAGCAAAATGTTATTTACACAATGAGAGTTTTGATTAATATTCTCCAGAAATTATTTAATGACTTAGTGGAGTAAAGGGAAATAATAGAAGAGCTAGAACGGTCTGGTACGTTTAAAAAATGACATCACTTTACTTTAATGCAGTCTTTAAAAACCAGGAGAAGACACTTACCATATTACCATATTACAGTATTACGATATCGATATAACATTGATATATTGCCCAGCCCTAGTAATGACAACTGCAAAAAGCATTGATAGAGGAGAAACTAAATACAGGGAATTGAAACAACAAAATAGTTGGCCAGGATAGCCCAGTTGTTTTTCATTTTTTAAATTTATTTAGTATTTTACCTTTGTTTTACCAGGGGAAAGAATCCCATCGAGATTACAATCTCTTTTACAAGTGAGCCCTGGCCATGACGGCAGCACATAGAGGACACACTTAACAGACAACAAGTCACAGACAGACGCACATGGACAGGAAGAATACTTTTGAAACAAAAACAGAAAATCACATTTAAAAAAAGTGTAAACATGTTGACATATTTGATTTAGGTAGGACTTGAATTGGCATTTTTGCCAAACTCTGTTTAAGTTAGTGGAACATCACACAGTATGTATCTACTTGATCTAAGATTATATTTAAATCTTCTAGGTGCTAAACGTGTAGTTAAATACGAAGGAGTGTGTCCTGTGAGTGTACGCAAAGGTCAACCAACGTTTGAGCCTTCTTGTGTTGAGTGAAGGCCAACCAAACATTTCATATAATACACAGTGATGGGTAGAGCACTTTGCTTGCTTTATAAATCTCATTGCTCATCTCATTTTATGTGTCTCATTGCTGAATGAGACACATAAAATGAGACACATAATCCAATATATATATAGATCCAAGTTGGTAGAGCAGGTGCACTAACCGTATATACAGAGGTTTATGGTTTGAGTCCGACCTGTGATGATTTTCTGCATGTCATCCCCCTCTCTCTCCTCTTTCATAGAGACCTATTCCTGTTCATTAAAGGCGGGAATGCCCATAAACAATCTTTAAAATGAGTAAATAAAATAGACAAAAAAACCAACTCAATGAATTGTACTAAAAGCTTTTATTTCTATGACTTTTCCCATAAAACACAGGAGCGTACCTTACTCACTGATTACTGTAACCCAAGGAGCTATGTATGCAGAAACTATGTTAAAAGGGGTTTCTTTTCTTACTTCTTATTGTAGGTTGGATCTCAACCTGGAGCTTCCTTCAGGCCAGATCTCCTCCCTGGCTTCATCTGTGGCATCAACAGAGCAGGTAACACATCCACTCTTATCATTATGCTATCGCTATATTTGGTGTTTTATATCCCAGAATAGAAAGGATATATTATTATTTATATTGTAAGGAAGTGTTTCCTTGCCTCTGTGGCCTTGTGCTTGCTCTTGGTGAACTGTTGTGTTTCTGTACATAACATCACAGAGTCCGGTCTAGACCCGCTCTTTTATGAAAAGCGCAGTGAGATAACTGTTGTTGTGATTTAGCGCTCTATAAATAAAACTGAATTGAATTATCTTCATGGTCTTTGGCAGTCTCACATGAATTAGTGTCACCCAAATTTCAAGTTATACTTTTTTTCAGAACAGTGGCTGTTGCTGGAATTATGCACAGTATGTCGGCTCTAATGAGGACACATTTTCACAATAAAGGAAAAATATGCAATGATCCACACTAGGTCTGCACGATTAATCGTTATAAAATCGCAATCTCAATTCACCCTGGTCACGATTTAATTGTTAAATAACTTCAATTTATTTTTAATTTTTTTAAATGAATGATTTTCATTTATTTTACGAGCCGACTGCATCACGGCTATCATGTTTATAGCCTTGTGGTGATGTGCCGTATAATAAAATCTATATTTGGTACTGCCAATTTGTTGTTTTGTCATGGTCAAAAACATCGTGGCAGAGAATCGTGATATCAATTCTAAGCTAAAAAAATGGTGATTGATATTTTTCCCTGAATTGTGCCGGCCTACTCCACACCACAGACACGTCTCCATACCCCCCTCCACTGTTGATCTGGATGATTATCATGTTCAAAACAATAACTGTTTTCACCAAAACAGACAGCCTCTGGTGGAGCGTTGGAACGTCATGGAGTAATAGTGTGACACAGAATCAGCCTTTTTCACCTGAACAATAACTGTTTGGACCATTCAATTCAATTTTATTTGTAGTATCACATAGGGCTGGGCAATATAGGGAAAATCAAATATCACGATATTCTTGACCAAATACCTCAATGTCGATATTGCGACGATATTGTAGGGTTGACTATCGGTGCTTTAACTAAATGTTTTTTACACAATGATGTTTTGATTTTGAATGATTTAATGACTTAGTGGGTAAAGGTAAATAATAAAAGAGCTAAAAGAGTCTGGTAAGTTCAGACAATGACATCACTTCACTGAAATGCAGCCTGTAAAAGCAGGAAAAGACACGATATTGTCTTTTAGAATTGTGTTTTTAATCCTTTTTCATTTTTATCTTCTATGTAGATGCACTCCCCTACAGAATCACCGCAGTAGTCGAGAATTATTTACTTCCAAATAAAGCTTTTTATGTCATCTTTTAAAACTTACATTTTCTTTTTTCATATGGCAATATATATCGCTGGGGAAAAAAATATCGTTTTTTCCATTATCATGCAGGCCTACTCACCATATTACAATAAATCCAAAATCTAAGATGATATGTAGTCTCATATCGTGATATCAATACAACATTGATATATTGCCCAGCCATGGTATCACTTCATAACAAGAGTCATCTTGAGACACTTTAAAAATAGAGCAGGTCTAGACCACACTCTATAATTTATGAAGTCCCCAAAATTCCAGTAATTCCCCCAAGAGCATTTAGTGTGACAGTGGCGGGGAAAAACCTCTTCTAGGGAGAAACTCGGGACAGACCCAGGCTCTTGGTAGGCGGAGTCTGACGGGGCCGGTTGGGGGGGTGATGTACAGTGGCAATAACACTCACAATAAAGATAATGGAACTATGACTAGAAATAGTAGTGGCAGTAGTTGAGGACGTAGCAGGGCACTGCAGGGCGTAGCCAACATAACCGTTGTGGTCAGACGAGTCAACAGCTGAAAGGTGGATGATGTGGCAGGAAGTGTTTGAGTTGTAAAAATGTTTGGATATGTTTTCCGTTACGCCAAGCCCCCATTGGAATCCATTATCCGACATAATTCAAACGGACCGCAGCCGCTGTTTGTGTATGACATACTGTAACTACACACTTCACACCTTCCCCTTTCAAACCTACATAGAGTTAAGTAACACTCTGAGATGTATGGCTTTCAGTGCAATTTCTAAAGCTGCCCGTATTTATTTTATTTTTGGGACTTAAGTCCCCTGTCCTCACTGTGTCACCTGTTTTGTGTTGTCATCAGGATGAGCTCTCCCAGAGGCTGTCCAGACTGCGAGACCAGGTGTCATAACGGTGTCGAAAATAACAAGACCGGGGAGAAGGAAAAGAGCAGGAGAAGCAAGAAGAGACAGGGAGTTAAAAAAAGAAGAAAAGTGGAGAATAAAGCAAAAAAGGTGCCATGTGCCTGTAAGTTCTGTGTTCTAGGTTTGTTCTTGGTCTGGTCTGTGTAACAGCACAAAAAGATTGAGAGGGAAATATTAACAGTCCTGACTTGAAGTGCATCACGTGCACTTCTTCCATTTTAATATTCCTTGGAACACTCATATTTAAAATGTTTTGTGATTAATTACCAGCCCAGCAATAGGACACTGCTGTGCTGCCATGTTCTTTATGTTTTAATTATTTTTATTTTAAGGTGGTACACCTTAGACATATTTCTAAATGGAAATTTCTTGCACAAAAAAAACCTATTGTGTACTACTTAATGGCCAATACCTCATTCCAAAGTTGGTATATGCTATGTATAAAGTTCAAAGAGCAATATTTATTATTTAAATGTGTATTTATGAAATGCCAGCTGATTGTAATGTAACTGTAACCTGCACCACTGAGGATGTGGGGACCTCTGGTTTTGATACTGTGCCAGTTTCTGTTTTAGCTGTAGTGTTAAAACTCAAAGGTATTTTATTTATATTTTATATTTGGTAGGGCTCATTGTAAATGGTTGCCTCGGACACGCTTTGAAGAAAGCTGGAATATCGTTGATTTTCTGCATTTAGTGGTAACAACTCCAGTGGCTCACCGTGCACTTGTATGCAAAGACATGGACTCATTAAAAGAGTTTCCAACATGTTTTACTTGTCATGTTTTTTTGTCAGTTTATAGCTGTGTTTTGGGCAAATATGCATCCCCGGACATGCCTCTCTGTTTCCATCTTACCCCTCCTCTATCTCTCCTCCAACAGGGAACAGATGAGAGGTCAGAGGTGTCACCTGTAGAGGAAGCGGCCTTCTGCCGCTCACATGCCAGTGCCTCATTACACACACACACACACACACACACACACACACACACAC